>NC_090649.1:39462485-39567485 GCF_040937935.1 Hyperolius riggenbachi
GCTGCCAGTGTGATAGACTATACGCGCTGCCAGTGTGACAGACTATACGCGCTGCCAGTGTGACAGACCATACGCGCTGCCAGTGTGACAGACCATACGCGCTGCCAGTGTGACAGACCATACGCGCTGCCAGTGTGATAGACCATACGCGCTGCCAGTGTGATAGACCATACGCGCTGCCAGTGTGATAGACCATACGCGCTGCCAGTGTGATAGACCATACGCGCTGCCAGTGTGATAGACCATACGCGCTGCCAGTGTGATAGACCATACGCGCTGCCAGTGTGATAGACCATACGCGCTGCCAGTGTGATAGACCATACGCGCTGCCAGTGTGATAGACCATACGCGCTGCCAGTGTGATAGACCATACGCGCTGCCAGTGTGCGCTCTGCCAGTGTGATAGACTATACGCGCTGCCAGTGTGATAGACTATACGCGCTGCCAGTGTGATAGACTATACGCGCTGCCAGTGTGATAGACCATACGCGCTGCCAGTGTGATAGACCATACGCGCTGCCAGTGTGATAGACCATACGCGCTGCCAGTGTGATAGACTATACGCGCTGCCAGTGTGATAGACCATACGCGCTGCCAGTGTGATAGACCATACGCGCTGCCAGTGTGACAGACCATACGCGCTGCCAGTGTGATAGACCTATACGTGCTGCCAGTGTGATAGACCATACGCGCTGCCAGTGTGACCAGGACCATACGCGCTGCCAGTGTGACAGACCATACGCGCTGCCAGTGTGATAGACCATACGCGCTGCCAGTGTGACAGACCATACGCGCTGCCAGTGTGATAGACCATACGTGCTGCCAGTGTGATAGACCATACGCGCTGCCAGTGTGATAGACCATACGCGCTGCCAGTGTGATAGACCATACGCGCTGCCAGTGTGATAGACCATACGCGCTGCCAGTGTGATAGACCTATACGCGCTGCCAGTGTGATAGACCATACGCGCTGCCAGTGTGACAGACCATACGCGCTGCCAGTATGATAGACCATACGCGCTGCCAGTGTGATAGACTATACGCGCTGCCAGTGTGACAGACTATACGCGCTGCCAGTGTGACAGACCATACGCGCTGCCAGTGTGACAGACCTATACGCGCTGCCAGTGTGATAGACTATACGCGCTGCCAGTGTGATAGACCATACGTGCTGCCAGTGTGATAGACCATACGCGCTGCCAGTGTGACAGACTATACGCGCTGCCAGTGTGATAGACTATACGCGCTGCCAGTGTGACAGACTATACGCGCTGCCAGTGTGACAGACCATACGCGCTGCCAGTGTGACAGACCATACGCGCTGCCAGTGTGATAGACCATACGCGCTGCCAGTGTGACAGACCATACGCGCTGCCAGTGTGACAGACTATACGCGCTGCCAGTGTGATAGACTATACGCGCTGCCAGTGTGACAGACTATACGCGCTGCCAGTGTGACAGACCATACGCGCTGCCAGTGTGACAGACCATACGCGCTGCCAGTGTGATAGACCATACGCGCTGCCAGTGTGATAGACCATACACGCTGCCAGTGTGATAGACTATACGCGCTGCCAGTGTGATAGACCATACGCGCTGCCAGTGTGACAGACCATACGCGCTGCCAGTGTGATAGACCATACGCGCTGCCAGTGTGACAGACCATACGCGCTGCCAGTGTGATAGACCATACGCGCTGCCAGTGTGATAGACCATACGCGCTGCCAGTGTGACAGACTATACGCGCTGCCAGTGTGACAGACTATACGCGCTGCCAGTGTGACAGACCATACGCGCTGCCAGTGTGACAGACCATACGCGCTGCCAGTGTGATAGACCATACGCGCTGCCAGTGTGATAGACTATACGCGCTGCCAGGGTGATAGACCATACGCGCTGCCAGTGTGATAGACCATACGCGCTGCCAGTGTGATAGACTATACGCGCTGCCAGTGTGACAGACTATACGCGCTGCCAGTGTGACAGACCATACGCGCTGCCAGTGTGATAGACCATACGCGCTGCCAGTGTGACAGACCATACGCGCTGCCAGTGTGACAGACCATACGTGCTGCCAGTGTGATAGACCATACGCGCTGCCAGTGTGATAGACCATACGCGCTGCCAGTGTGACAGACCATACGCGCTGCCAGTGTGATAGACCATACGCGCTGCCAGTGTGATAGACCATACGCGCTGCCAGTGTGATAGACCATACGCGCTGCCAGTGTGATAGACCATACGTGCTGCCAGTGTGATAGACTATACGCGCTGCCAGTGTGATAGACTATACGCGCTGCCAGTGTGATAGACCATACGCGCTGCCAGTGTGATAGACCATACGCGCTGCCAGTGTGATAGACCATACGCGCTGCCAGTGTGATAGACCATACGTGCTGCCAGTGTGATAGACCTATACGCGCTGCCAGTGTGATAGACCATACGCGCTGCCAGTGTGATAGACTATACGTGCTGCCAGTGTGATAGACCATACGCGCTGCCAGTGTGATAGACCATACGCGCTGCCAGTGTGATAGACCATACGCGCTGCCAGTGTGATAGACCATACGCGCTGCCCAGTGTGATAGACCATACGCGCTGCCAGTGTGATAGACTATACGCGCTGCCAGTGTGATAGACTATACGCGCTGCCAGTGTGATAGACCATACGCGCTGCCAGTGTGATAGACTATACGCGCTGCCAGTGTGATAGACCATACGCGCTGCCAGTGTGATAGACCATACGCGCTGCCAGTGTTATAGACCATACGCGCTGCCAGTGTGATAGACCATACGCCGCTGCCAGTGTGATAGACCATACGCGCTGCCAGTGTGATAGACCATACGCGCTGCCAGTGTGATAGACCATACGCGCTGCCAGTGTGATAGACCATACGCGCTGCCAGTGTGACAGACCATACGCGCTGCCAGTGTTATAGACCATACGCGCTGCCAGTGTGATAGACCATACGCGCTGCCAGTGTGATAGACCATACGTGCTGCCAGTGTGATAGACTATACGCGCTGCCAGTTGTGATAGACCATACGCGCTGCCAGTGTGATAGACCATACGCGCTGCCAGTGTGATAGACCATACGCGCTGCCAGTGTGACAGACCATACGCGCTGCCAGTGTTATAGACCATACGCGCTGCCAGTGTGATAGACCATACGCGCTGCCAGTGTGACAGACCATACGCGCTGCCAGTGTGATAGACCATACGCGCTGCCAGTGTGATAGACCATACGCGCTGCCAGTGTGACAGACCATACGCGCTGCCAGTGTGATAGACCATACGCGCTGCCAGTGTGATAGACCATACGCGCTGCCAGTGTGACAGACCATACGCGCTGCCAGTGTGACAGACCATACGCGCTGCCAGTGTGATAGACCATACGCGCTGCCAGTGTGATAGACCATACGCGCTGCCAGTGTGATAGACCATACGCGCTGCCAGTGTGATAGACCATACGCGCTGCCAGTGTGATAGACCATACGCGCTGCCAGTGTGATAGACCATACGCGCTGCCAGTGTGACAGACCATACGTGCTGCCAGTGTGATAGACCATACGCGCTGCCAGTGTGATAGACCATACGCGCTGCCAGTGTGATAGACCATACGCGCTGCCAGTGTGATAGACCATACGCGCTGCCAGTGTGATAGACCATACGCGCTGCCAGTGTGATAGACCATACGCGCTGCCAGTGTGATAGACCATACGCGCTGCCAGTGTGATAGACCATACGCGCTGCCAGTGTGATAGGACCATACGCGCTGCCAGTGTGATAGACCATACGCGCTGCCAGTGTGATAGACTATACGCGCTGCCAGTGTGATAGACCATACGCGCTGCCAGTGTGATAGACCATACGCGCTGCCAGTGTGACAGACCATACGCGCTGCCAGTGTGATAGACCATACGCGCTGCCAGTGTGATAGACCATACGCGCTGCCAGTGTGACAGACCATACGCGCTGCCAGTGTGATAGACCATACGCGCTGCCAGTGTGATAGACCATACGTGCTGCCAGTGTGATAGACCATACGCGCTGCCAGTGTGATAGACCATACGTGCTGCCAGTGTGATAGACCATACGCGCTGCCAGTGTGATAGACCATACGCGCTGCCAGTGTGATAGACCATACGCGCTGCCAGTGTGATAGACCATACGCGCTGCCAGTGTGATAGACCATACGCGCTGCCAGTGTGATAGACCATACGCGCTGCCAGTGTGATAGACCATACGCGCTGCCAGTGTGATAGACTATACGCGCTGCCAGTGTGATAGACCATACGCGCTGCCAGTGTGATAGACCATACGCGCTGCCAGTGTGACAGACCATACGCGCTGCCAGTGTGATAGACCATACGCGCTGCCAGTGTTATAGACCATACGCGCTGCCAGTGTGACAGACCATACGCGCTGCCAGTGTGATAGACCATACGTGCTGCCAGTGTGATAGACCATACGCGCTGCCAGTGTGACAGACCATACGCGCTGCCAGTGTGATAGACTATACGCGCTGCCAGTGTGATAGACCATACGTGCTGCCAGTGTGATAGACCATACGCGCTGCCAGTGTGATAGACCATACGCGCTGCCAGTGTGACAGACCATACGTGCTGCCAGTGTGATAGACCATATGCGCTGCCAGTGTGATAGACCATACGCGCTGCCAGTGTGATAGACCATACGTGCTGCCAGTGTGATAGACCATACGCGCTGCCAGTGTGATAGACCATACGCGCTGCCAGTGTGATAGACTATACGCGCTGCCAGTGTGATAGACCATACGTGCTGCCAGTGTGATAGACCATACGCGCTGCCAGTGTGACAGACCATACGCGCTGCCAGTGTGATAGACCATACGCGCTGCCAGTGTGATAGACCATACGCGCTGCCAGTGTGATAGACCATACGCGCTGCCAGTGTGATAGACCATACGCGCTGCCAGTGTGATAGACCATACGCGCTGCCAGTGTGATAGACCATACGCGCTGCCAGTGTGATAGACCATACGCGCTGCCAGTGTGATAGACCATACGTGCTGCCAGTGTGATAGACCATACGCGCTGCCAGTGTGACAGACCATACGCGCTGCCAGTGTGATAGACCATACGCGCTGCCAGTGTGATAGACCATACGCGCTGCCAGTGTGATAGACCATACGCGCTGCCAGTGTGATAGACCATACGTGCTGCCAGTGTGATAGACCATACGTGCTGCCAGTGTGATAGACTATACGCGCTGCCAGTGTGATAGACCATACGCGCTGCCAGTGTGACAGACCATACGCGCTGCCAGTGTGACAGACTATACGCGCTGCCAGTGTGATAGACTATACGCGCTGCCAGTGTGATAGACCATACGCGCTGCCAGTGTGATAGACCATACGCGCTGCCAGTGTGATAGACCATACGCGCTGCCAGTGTGATAGACCATACGTGCTGCCAGTGTGATAGACCATACGCGCTGCCAGTGTGATAGACTATACGCGCTGCCAGTGTGATAGACCATACGCGCTGCCAGTGTGATAGACCATACGCGCTGCCAGTGTGACAGACTATACGCGCTGCCAGTGTGACAGACCATACGCGCTGCCAGTGTGACAGACCATACGCGCTGCCAGTGTGATAGACCATACGCGCTGCCAGTGTGACAGACCATACGCGCTGCCAGTGTGATAGACCATACGCGCTGCCAGTGTGATAGACTATACGCGCTGCCAGTGTGATAGACTATACGCGCTGCCAGTGTGACAGACTATACGCGCTGCCAGTGTGATAGACTATACGCGCTGCCAGTGTGACAGACTATACGCGCTGCCAGTGTGGACAGACCATACGCGCTGCCAGTGTGACAGACCATACGCGCTGCCAGTGTGATAGACGAAGCATACGCGCTGCCAGTGTGATAGACCATACGCGCTGCCAGTGTGACAGACCATACGCGCTGCCAGTGTGACAGACCATACGTGCTGCCAGTGTGATAGACTATACGCGCTGCCAGTGTGATAGACCATACGCGCTGCCAGTGTGACAGACCATACGCGCTGCCAGTGTGACAGACTATACGCGCTGCCAGTGTGATAGACTATACGCGCTGCCAGTGTGACAGACTATACGCGCTGCCAGTGTGACAGACCATACGCGCTGCCAGTGTGACAGACCATACGCGCTGCCAGTGTGATAGACCATACGCGCTGCCAGTGTGATAGACCATACGCGCTGCCAGTGTGATAGACCATACGCGCTGCCAGTGTGATAGACCATACGCGCTGCCAGTGTGATAGACTATACGCGCTGCCAGTGTGATAGACCATACGCGCTGCCAGTGTGATAGACCATACGTGCTGCCAGTGTGATAGACCATACGCGCTGCCAGTGTGATAGACCATACGCGCTGCCAGTGTGATAGACCATACGCGCTGCCAGTGTGATATACCATACGCGCTGCCAGTGTGCGCTCTGCCAGTGTGATAGACTATACGCGCTGCCAGTGTGATAGACTATACGCGCTGCCAGTGTGATAGACCTATACGCGCTGCCAGTGTGATAGACCATACGCGCTGCCAGTGTGATAGACCATACGCGCTGCCAGTGTGATAGACCATACGCGCTGCCAGTGTGATAGACTATACGCGCTGCCAGTGTGATAGACCATACGCGCTGCCAGTGTGATAGACCATACGCGCTGCCAGTGTGACAGACCATACGCGCTGCCAGTGTGATAGACTATACGTGCTGCCAGTGTGATAGACCATACGCGCTGCCAGTGTGACAGACCATACGCGCTGCCAGTGTGACAGACCATACGCGCTGCCAGTGTGATAGACCATACGCGCTGCCAGTGTGACAGACCATACGCGCTGCCAGTGTGATAGACCATACGTGCTGCCAGTGTGATAGACCATACGCGCTGCCAGTGTGATAGACCATACGCGCTGCCAGTGTGATAGACCATACGCGCTGCCAGTGTGATAGACCATACGCGCTGCCAGTGTGATAGACTATACGCGCTGCCAGTGTGATAGACCATACGCGCTGCCAGTTGTGATCAGACCATACGCGCTGCCAGTATGATAGACCATACGCGCTGCCAGTGTGATAGACTATACGCGCTGCCAGTGTGACAGACTATACGCGCTGCCAGTGTGACAGACCATACGCGCTGCCAGTGTGACAGACTATACGCGCTGCCAGTGTGATAGACTATACGCGCTGCCAGTGTGATAGACCATACGTGCTGCCAGTGTGATAGACCATACGCGCTGCCAGTGTGACAGACTATACGCGCTGCCAGTGTGATAGACTATACGCGCTGCCAGTGTGACAGACTATACGCGCTGCCAGTGTGACAGACCATACGCGCTGCCAGTGTGACAGACCATACGCGCTGCCAGTGTGATAGACCATACGCGCTGCCAGTGTGACAGACCATACGCGCTGCCAGTGTGACAGACTATACGCGCTGCCAGTGTGATAGACTTACGCGCTGCCAGTGTGACAGACTATACGCGCTGCCAGTGTGACAGACCATACGCGCTGCCAGTGTGACAGACCATACGCGCTGCCAGTGTGATAGACCCATACGCGCTGCCAGTGTGATAGACCATACGCGCTGCCAGTGTGATAGACTATACGCGCTGCCAGTGTGATAGACCCATACGCGCTGCCAGTGTGACAGACCATACGCGCTGCCAGTGTGATAGACCATACGCGCTGCCAGTGTGACAGACCATACGCGCTGCCAGTGTGATAGACCATACGCGCTGCCAGTGTGATAGACCATACGCGCTGCCAGTGTGACAGACTATACGCGCTGCCAGTGTGACAGACTATACGCGCTGCCAGTGTGACAGACCATACGCGCTGCCAGTGTGACAGACCATACGCGCTGCCAGTGTGATAGACCATACGCGCTGCCAGTGTGATAGACTATACGCGCTGCCAGTGTGATAGACCATACGCGCTGCCAGTGTGATAGACCATACGCGCTGCCAGTGTGCGCGCTGCCAGTGTGATAGACCATACGCGCTGCCAGTGTGATAGACTATACGCGCTGCCAGTGTGACAGACTATACGCGCTGCCAGTGTGACAGACCATACGCGCTGCCAGTGTGACAGACCATACGCGCTGCCAGTGTGATAGACCATACGCGCTGCCAGTGTGATAGACTATACGCGCTGCCAGTGTGATAGACCATACGCGCTGCCAGTGTGATAGACCATACGCGCTGCCAGTGTGCGCGCTGCCAGTGTGATAGACTATACGCGCTGCCAGTGTGATAGACCATACGCGCTGCCAGTGTGATAGACCATACGCGCTGCCAGTGTGATAGACCATACGCGCTGCCAGTGTGATAGACCATACGCGCTGCCAGTGTGATAGACCATACGCGCTGCCAGTGTGATAGACTATACGCGCTGCCAGTGTGATAGACTATACGCGCTGCCAGTGTGATAGACCATACGTGCTGCCAGTGTGATAGACCATACGCGCTGCCAGTGTGATAGACCATACGTGCTGCCAGTGTGATAGACCATACGCGCTGCCAGTGTGATAGACCATACGCGCTGCCAGTGTGATAGACTATATGTGCTGCCAGTGTGATAGACCATACGCGCTGCCAGTGTGACAGACCATACGCGCTGCCAGTGTGATAGACTATATGTGCTGCCAGTGTGATAGACCATACGCGCTGCCAGTGTGACAGACCATACGCGCTGCCAGTGTGATAGACCATACGCGCTGCCAGTGTGATAGACCATACGTGCTGCCAGTGTGATAGACCATACGCGCTGCCAGTGTGATAGACCATACGCGCTGCCAGTGTGATAGACTATATGTGCTGCCAGTGTGATAGACCATACGCGCTGCCAGTGTGACAGACCATACGCGCTGCCAGTGTGATAGACTATATGTGCTGCCAGTGTGATAGACCATACGCGCTGCCAGTGTGATAGACTATATGTGCTGCCAGTGTGATAGACCATACGCGCTGCCAGTGTGACAGACCATACGCGCTGCCAGTGTGATAGACTATATGTGCTGCCAGTGTGATAGACTATACGCGCTGCCAGTGTGATAGACCATACGTGCTGCCAGTGTGATAGACCATACGCGCTGCCAGTGTGATAGACCATACGTGCTGCCAGTGTGATAGACCATACGCGCTGCCAGTGTGATAGACCATACGCGCTGCCAGTGTGATAGACTATACGCGCTGCCAGTGTGATAGACCATACGCGCTGCCAGTGTGACAGACCATACGCGCTGCCAGTGTGATAGACTATATGTGCTGCCAGTGTGATAGACCATACGCGCTGCCAGTGTGACAGACCATACGCGCTGCCAGTGTGACAGACCATACGCGCTGCCAGTGTGATAGACCATACGTGCTGCCAGTGTGACAGACCATACGCGCTGCCAGTGTGATAGACCATACGCGCTGCCAGTGTGATAGACCATACGCGCTGCCAGTGTGATAGACCATACGCGCTGCCAGTGTGATAGACCATACGCGCTGCCAGTGTGATAGACCATACGCGCTGCCAGTGTGATAGACCATACGCGCTGCCAGTGTGATAGACTATACGCGCTGCCAGTGTGATAGACCATACGTGCTGCCAGTGTGATAGACCATACGCGCTGCCAGTGTGACAGACCATACGCGCTGCCAGTGTGATAGACCATACGCGCTGCCAGTGTGATAGACCATACGCGCTGCCAGTGTGACAGACCATACGCGCTGCCAGTGTGATAGACCATACGCGCTGCCAGTGTGATAGACCATACGCGCTGCCAGTGTGACAGACCATACGCGCTGCCAGTGTGATAGACCATACGTGCTGCCAGTGTGATAGACCATACGCGCTGCCAGTGTGATAGACCATACGTGCTGCCAGTGTGATAGACCATACGCGCTGCCAGTGTGATAGACCATACGCGCTGCCAGTGTGATAGACCATACGCGCTGCCAGTGTGATAGACCATACGCGCTGCCAGTGTGACAGACCATACGCGCTGCCAGTGTGATAGACCATACGCGCTGCCAGTGTGATAGACCATACGCGCTGCCAGTGTGATAGACCATACGCGCTGCCAGTGTGACAGACCATACGCGCTGCCAGTGTGATAGACCATACGTGCTGCCAGTGTGATAGACCATACGCGCTGCCAGTGTGATAGACCATACGTGCTGCCAGTGTGATAGACCATACGCGCTGCCAGTGTGACAGACCATACGCGCTGCCAGTGTTATAGACCATACGCGCTGCCAGTGTGATAGACCATACGCGCTGCCAGTGTGATAGACCATACGCGCTGCCAGTGTGATAGACCATACGCGCTGCCAGTGTGATAGACCATACGCGCTGCCAGTGTGATAGACCATACGCGCTGCCAGTGTGATAGACTATACGCGCTGCCAGTGTGATAGACTATACGCGCTGCCAGTGTGATAGACTATACGCGCTGCCAGTGTGATAGACTATACGCGCTGCCAGTGTGATAGACCATACGCGCTGCCAGTGTGATAGACCATACGCGCTGCCAGTGTGACAGACCATACGCGCTGCCAGTGTGACAGACCATACGCGCTGCCAGTGTGATAGACTATACGCGCTGCCAGTGTGATAGACCATACGTGCTGCCAGTGTGATAGACTATACGCGCTGCCAGTGTGATAGACTATACGCGCTGCCAGTGTGATAGACTATACGCGCTGCCAGTGTGATAGACCATACGCGCTGCGAGTGTGATAGACTATACGCGCTGCCAGTGTGATGCACTGCTGAATGCATTTTTCAAGAATCGCAGCGCTGACCCATTCACTGTAGTGAATGGGATCAGCAGCGCAGCACATAGTGGCACAGATGGCGTGCGATTGTACGCGCTGCATTCCGATCGCACAGCCATCTGTGCTAATTGATGTGAATGAGGCCTTACTACATTATATTTTCCCCAAGCATACTTAAAGTGAACCTCCAGACTAAACATCTACTCAGCAGCACTGAAAAGGCTTGGTGTTTCTTTAACAGTTTCACAGCATCAGAACTTTGTTTTTCTTACCCAAGCCTCATTTATGGCTGCACAGAAGCTAAGCTCCGCCCCATCAAAGAAAACTGTCCAGGCATTTTTCCCCTGATACTGTGCAAAGCATGAAGGGATTTCTGATGTTTTTGTTCTCGTTGCCTAGCAACTGGGAGGGGTGATCAGGACACAGGACAGTTGGAACCGTGTTTTATGCTCCCTGTCATCTCCTTTCAACCAAAAAAATGGCTGCCCTGATGAAGTCACAAACATTTGCCTGTTCTTTTAAACCAGGGTGGGTAAGAGATTATATTACCTATCTATTTTAATTAACATAACTAATGTAATTTAATGACAGTATGTTTGTTTAGGCTGAAGTTCCTCTTTAAGGCTCACTTTAAGCCACTCCCCTTCTTATGCCTGTTCCAGCCATAATGTAATCTCTGGAATGGATTATCTCCCCTCCGCAGAATGACTACATCCTGACCTCCTCCTGGGTGGCACGTAGTGCTCTGCAGCTGTGGGATTTCCGCACCGCCAGTCTGGCACAAGACATCCCGTTCCCAGCTCCGGTTCCCCAGGGGGAGTTCCTGTACTCAGCCCGGTTCTGTAGCGACAGCGTGGTGCTGGCGGGAGGAAGCGGGACGTGCAGCGCTCGTGCCATCAACTTCAAGACGCAAGAGGTAACTTGTCCGATATCCCCAACAGGGAACTATTGCTATCAATGTCATTCTGCTGTGGAACATAATCAGACAGTACATTTAAAGGGTGATGCAGGGATGACGTACATCCGTGGTATATAAACCATTCTGTAATTTACTGCCCCTTTAGTGCCGGTTCAAACGGACGGTTTCTCGGCGGTGAACGATGACCGCAACACTCAAACTTTCATCCATTAGCAGCTTCAATAGAGTTATCTTGTGTGAGATAAGTGCACTGCTGCTGACCTCAGTCGGCAGAGCTCATTGTGCTGTAAATTCTTGGAATGCTTTGATCTCTCTCTCTGCTAGCAGAAAATACAGAAACTGAAAGCAGAAGTCCTCTGTTATTGTCTCTCACTGCCTCCTAGTGACAAGTGGCCATAAATACACATTACAGCAGGACTATTAAGTAGCAGGGAAATGTAACAAATAAGAAATAAAAAAAATTGCCTGAAATAAATTGGCATGGAGCACTTGCAAGCCGCTAAATAAGTTGGCTGTTAAAGGGTCAAGGGAACGACGAGGTTGTTTACATCGTTTGCGCAAATGCGACACTCAAACACGTCATTTCCCCTTGCCTCATTTTTTCCTGGACGCTACGTGTCCCCCTGCCAAACGTGATGCATTTGCTGAACGACGGGAACTGATGCCAAACACTTTTCAGCTTGTTTGCAGAGAGGCGTTTAGCATCGACTAAATTCAAAGTGCCCGAGCGCCCATGTGACCCGGCCCTGGAAATTAAGTCTTCAGAAAGTCACATTCTGAATTGTTTTCTGTTAGAGGGAGTGACTTATTGTGCCACTCCCCCCTCTTCCTGCAGTGTGTGGAAGGCAGGGGCATGACTATGAAAGATTCTCACCTTTCTTCTTGGAGCCACTCATGGAGTGCAGTGTTCAATGGCACCAGCAGCAGGGGGAAGGGGGTGGTGCTTCCTGCTCATGCCCCTCCCACAAATGTCAAGCGTTCCTATATATGCACTGGAGCCGATTTAATAAGTACACTTTCTCTTTAAAGCCGTATCTGTGTGAGTTGGGCTTTAATGGTACATAAGCGCATAACAGTCGGCCAGCCTAACCATTCACCTGAACATAGAACTTCTTCTCTGCTCTAAAAGATAAGCAACAGCATAATAACATATAAAGAAAAAACATTGCTTTGTTACAGCTGATGCAAATTCTGCAATACCTCTGCAATGTGTCTACTTCCTGCTTTCATGGAAGCAGATATAGTGTTAACATCCTGTGTTTACAAATTAGCTGACACTGCAGAGGGATCAAATTACAACTTGTGATTAGTCAAAGATGAGGGGGAATTAGACAGGCTAAACGGTCTCAATACATACAGGGTGCATTCCTCTCTGTTTTCTTTCTGTCCTGTGCAAGAGTTCAGGTGCACTTTAAGGTCTGTGACGGGATTTAGGCTGTGCCAATGTTTACCGGACACCTGTGCGGCAGAGAAATCTCACGTTTCTAGTTTAGATATCGTGTTTCGCTGTTGCTAGGAGCCCAGATTATCTCAGAATAATGAGAGACTTGAATTCCCAGCATCCTCCACAGGTGAGTTGTGAAGTTGGGGATGTACAGAGCGTGGCGTGCCTCGGTACAGACACGTAATGTGGCTGGGAACAAAGACACACAGTCTCCGGGCTTGTGTGTACTACATGTGTGTGTTTATCTTACTGCAGGACTTACATTCCTAGATAATCCCCTCACACAGGAAGCCACTATCGCCAACCGCTCCACAGAAACTCTGATAACCTTTTATTAAAGTGAATGGGAACCGCATTTAAAAAAATGAGACAGATACTTACCCAAGGAGAGGGAAGGCTCTGGGTCCTATAGAGCCTTCCTGCTCCTCTCCATGTCCCTTCGTTCCAGTGCTGGCTCGCCCGGTAGCAGTACCTGACTAAATTAGTCAAATAATGCTTTATCCGGCCGAAGGAGGCTTCAGAAGTCTTCAGGGAGCCCGAGTGCTCCTGAAGAAGGGCGGCCCTGTACTGCACCTGCGCAAGCACGCTCTCTTGCACGCTCACGCCTGTGCAGTATGGAGCTGCACATCTTCGGGAGGACACGGCTCCCGAAGACTTCCAAATACCCTTTCGGTGGGGGATTGAAACGGGGAGGGGGGGGGGGAGCCAGCACAGGATAGAGAGCACCGAGAGAGGAGAGGGAAGGCTCTATACGACCCAGAGCCTTCCCTCTCCTTAGGTAAGTATTTGCTTCATTTTTTAAAAAATGCGGTTCCCATTCACTTTAAGGATAAAGAGTGCATTGTTCACCAGATTGCAGACGTGCAACCAGGGGGTGTAACAACAAATCATGGTGCCCCCAGCAAAACTTGAATGAGGCCCCCTTAATGCTACAGCCGTTGCCTTGGCGACCCTCACGGCCTGGAGGCCCATCTCACAAAGCCATCAGGATCTTCACACCCAAAACTAGGTTAGCCACAAAAACCACTGATCTAGGGTATCGAAGAGAGGGAAGGTTAGAAGTTGGGTCTCCCCAACACCTCTGGGCCTCCCTGCAGTTGCAAAGGCTGCCTCCCTGTAGTTACGCCCCTGCGTGCAACGCCAACCTGATGTACCGGCACGAAGGACCAACCCAAATGATCAGGTTTCCCGTAGATGGTCAGGTGTGCCAGTTATTATTCATACAGATATTACACTATTAAAGGTGGCCACTAATGGTTCAACTTCTAGCAAAAAATCGTTTCAGCGATCAGAAATTCTGATCGCATTCAGTGTAAATAACCTCTGTTGATGGGACACAACGGATTACAAACGATTATAAAAATAGTCGTCTGATTGGATTTTCATCAAACAAAAATTTGGATGTCCTGTTGGTTGTGATAGATAGGAAGCAAAGATTGGTTCATTGACGGTGTACGATTTTTATTTCGCTAGAAATTGGATGGTTAGTGGCCACCTTAAGCCTGCTGAGAGACCCAAGTGGAGACTTTCCAACATGTTCACTCACACCTTCCATGCATAAACTGCCCGAAGTGTTGAGGGCAATAGATGTCCACCAGATTCGATCAAACTGCCCAGAAAATTTGATACAGGTGGCTGCCTAGCTTTAGCATTTTATTTTGCTATATACCTATACTGATCCATTATTAGTCTGGACTCAGAGGCGTATCTAGAGGGGTGCAGGCATGGATCATGCCATGGGCGCCACAGCACCATGGGCACCATGCTTGCCCCTGTGCTGCCCCCCATGTCTGCCCCTGTGCTGCAGCATCATACTTGCCCCCTGTGCTGCCCCAACAATGGCTGCCCCTCTGCTGCAGCGCCATGCCTGCCCCCATACCTCCCCATCACTCAGACCTCAAATCATATAAATTCAGTTTTTTACGGAACATGGCCACTTAATTTATGCAGGGCGCACTTGGCTTAGTGTTAGAAAACAGGACAGAGATATTTCCAAAAAAGTAACTTCGGCAATATCCGGAGCCACAAAACACAGGCAACCATAACACATGTACGTGAGAAAGGATTCTGTTTGTAGAGGTGAAGAGGGTTCTGAACAGGAAGGAGGGGGGGCACAACTTCAGTGTTTGCCAAATGCTCTATATTACCCAGATACGCCCCTGTCTGGATTGGTCACATGACCACAGTTCTCCTGCACTTAATTCAAATGACGCCATCAAGGAGGTGTTACTGTGTATGTTGCCAACAGGCAGCCCCTGCATCTGCTTCAGGCTGGGAATTTCAGGCTGCTGCACTCTCATGCTAAGCCCCCTCTACACCATTCAATTCCAGGCACGGTCGATTGAATTCAATTGGATCAAATTCGATTAGATCGATTAAATCCAACATCTCCATTCGGGATTCGATCGATCGTGTGATCAATTTGCATTGAAAACTAGCCAAAGTCAATCATACGATTGGTCGAATCCCGATCAGACACACACACGTTGGATTTAATCAATCTAATCGAATTTGATCCAATCGAATTCGATCAATGACACCTGGAATTTAATGGTGTAGAGGGGACTCTAGGTACACACCATACAATTTTCTGTTAGATTTATCTGACAGATTGATAATTTCCAACATGTTTGAAAAATCTAACAGAAAATTGTATGGTGTGTACTAGGCATCAGTCCCTACACGGTTTTGTGGGTGGAGCTGCTGAGCTCTGACACAAAAAGAAATAACCTTACTGTCTGGATATTTATTTACACACAGGCCTGAATTATCTCACCGACCTTCTTTATCCAGCTCCACCACTTCTTTCAGCCACTGGGTGGCACTCTTGAGTAGGAAACAAATATCCTCTCTACAGGTGAAACTTGAAAAATTAGCATATTGTGCAAAAGTCCATTTATCTCAGTAATTCAACATAAAAGGTGAAACTCATATATGAGATAGACTCATTACATGCAAAGCGAGATATTTCAAGCCTTTATTTGTTATAATTTTGATGATTATGGCTTACAGCTTATGAGAACCCCAAAATCAAAATCTCAGCCCATTGGAATACTGTGAAAATGTTCAGCATTCTCGGCTCAAAGTATCAGACTCTAATCAGTTAATTAATCCAAAACACCTGCAAATGATTCTTATTTCATATATTAGTTTCACCCTTCCCAAAGTACAGTGTATCTGCTCTGAAAGCTGTGATTGCATTTTATTGCATAGCTGCTGTATTTATATACTAGCTGACTGCCGAGCGTTGCCCGGGTATGTATTTGGCTGGTGTTGGCTCCGCCAACTTTTTCTAACCCTAACATACATTTACTCAATGACCTGTTTTGTGAGCTTTGCGGTCTTCGGCATCAATAATTTGCATTGAAATGAAACAAATCTAATTGGCTGTTTGTGGCTCCACACCCTTTTCTGAATTTTAACCCCAGTCACCCAATGATCAACTGTACCAGGTTTGAGGCTTGTGCCATTAACAGTGCAAGAATGGCAGCAATTAAATATTCCCCTTGAAAATCTGTAGGGGAATTTTAATTGGCTTTTTTAGGCGCCACCCACTTTTCTGAATATTAATCCCAGTCACCCAGTGACCAACTGTGCAAAGTGAGAACCCTGCCATTAACAGTGTAAGAATGGCTGCAGTTTAAATTTTCCCAGTGAAATTTGTATTTGTCTCCGCCCACTTTTTGGTTATGGGGATAAAGAGTATCCTATATGTTATTTCAAGTAATGTGCTATGTGTGTGCCAAATTTCATTCAAATTCGTTCAGCCATTGTTGCGTGATTGAGTAACAAACATCCAAACCTCTGCATTTATAATATTAGAGAGATTACCGTATACTATATCTAGTGATCACTGGTCAGTGTAGCTCTGTTGGGCAGTTTGGTAATGTTTACTAAATGTATCTGACAAAGGAATGTAAACAAAAGATAATGTTATCACCTCTTCCGATGTGGTCAGATGCTTCCCACTGAAGCAAGGAGCTTTTCACTGAACAACAAAGTGCTGTGTAGCATGAACTAATTCCCGCAGGGCGACCGCTTTGCGGCATTGGTTTTTGACCCTGCATAGTTGGCATGCGAAAGCGAATGCATATTTGCATGAGCATTGCCTCATGAATAAACAATTAGGCCGATTTGCTTAGCCAGTCATGTCAGGTGTTCACTTGGTGTTTAATGCACACATTCAATTCTCTGTAAAGTGCTATGTTTAACTGTTTGAATGCTGTTCTTCTACATTTTTTGTAGTAGTAGATTGTAAGCTGTAAATCTTTTAGAACAAAAATAAACTGCTGAGTTTCATACTACTTCTTTCACTGATTTTTAACTGCAGCTGTTTTATCTCCCTTCCCCTCACAGGTTCTTGGAGAAATGTTGCTGTTCGGCAAAGCAGTGCAGACGGTAGACGCTGCCCCTAGTGGCCAGGTGGCTGCGGCAGGAGTCGGCGGTAATCTTCATATCGCGGAGCTGTGTTGATGCAGTCAGCGGAGGGATCACAAGACCCCCAATAACTGGCACCATCCAGACTGTAGAGTTTGATAGTCATTGCAGAAACAAACTGCGATCTAATCTTAGCCACACACAAATGTTCGTTTAATTGTTTGCTGTGTAAGTTATACGTTCCTGGCTGTGAAAGCGTTAAACATGCTATTTCTATCGATGTTCCTGGCAGTGTTCCTGTGTCGTGTATCCAGTACATAGAGACAATTGCTAAGCCTTTTCTGCTGCAGCGCAGCACTGTCTGGTTTTATTCCAGCGAATTACATCCGCCCAGCTTCACAGAAGATACAAAACGCTAAATATCCGATCCCGGCGCCAGCTGATAAACCGGAGAGATAAACAAACTCACTTGTGTACAGAGATAAATACACCATATAGGGAGCAGTGCATTGTGGGAGCATGGGCGGATGAACTCAGAGCTGCTCTACAGTGTACCTGACATTCATATTTACTAAAATACAGCTATCTGTAGTATACGTTTTTGTATTGTAATCAGCAATACTGCTGTCTTTCCCGGGTCCTTTTTTTTTTTCATGCAGCGTTAGGACACTATCTGCATGGAGTTTGTATGTTGTCCCCATGTTCGCATGAGATTGCTCCTGGGTACTCCGCATGGGTGTAACTATGGCTCATAGGCTAAGCAGACAATTTGGGTGCCCGCTAGCCAGAGGCGCTTATTGAAGTAGCGGCAACGATAGGAAATTTAGGCACCCACGGGAAGGGGGTATTCGGTTAGGGTTAGGTGTCAGGAAGGGTATTTGTATGGGGAGGGGGCTTGTTTTCAAGATTAGGCGTCAGGCAGTGTGTTTAAAGTGAAGCAGAGACAAAGCACCCTCATGTATTTTACCATATATATCAGTGGGAACATTAGAGAAAACACCTACCCTGCTCTCTGTTTCATCCTTCACTGCTCAGCCTGCTTGTTATCAGCCCTGATAAAACCCCCTTCTGAGCATTCAGGCACCCTGCACACTGCAAATCCGTTTTCCGATTCTGTTTACGATTCCGATTTGCAATTCCGATTTTCCCTGAATACAATCAACAGAAAAACGGAGGAAAAAACGCAGCATGCAGTAACGATTATAAACCAGAATCGGATATAAAAAACGATTAAAAATCGGAATTGCATGCAGTGTGCAGGGATCCTCAGTCTGGCTTTGCTCAGTGTTCTCTGGTGTCTTTTCAAGCCCAAGCCTGCCCCCTTGTGGCTCTGCTCAGGAATCATTATAGCGGAGTATGTCTTCTCTGGTGTCTATTCAAGCCCAAGCCTGCCCCCTTGTGGCTCTGCTCAGGAATCATTATAGCGGAGTCTGTCTTCTCTGGTGTCTATTCAAGCCCAAGCCTGCCCCCTTGTGGCTCTGCTCAGGAATCATTATAGGGGGATGGAAGGGTCAGGCGCCGGGAAGGGTATTTGTGCAAGGGTGGGTTTGGTGTTAGGGTAAGGCATCAGGTTGAGTGATTACTGTCCACTCTCCGATCCGCCCATCAGTAGCGGTAGGCGCAGCAGCCTGGCTACAAATATGATTAGCACCGCCGCCCCCATGTGCTGCTTATCCATGCATCCAACACAACACCAATGTCTCCCTTCTCACCCAGTGTCACCCTCCCCACCCAGTACACACATATAAGAACTGTCATGCAGCAGGAATCAGTTTGGGGGTCCAATGCTGTACGGATGTGTCAATGGCCTGTTGCCGGTTTGACTCTGGGGCCCAATACAAATACGGCCCAAATTTTGCATGTGTTCACACCATTAGGGCCTATTTCCTCTATGCCCAAATCCAGGCCAATCTCCAGCATTTCCCCACATGTGGGCCGGGTAAATACTGCTTGTTTCCCAGTGACTTGCTGTCCAGATCGCACTGCGGTGCGAGTCTGATTTCTGCAGCACGCAGCCGAATCCCCACACCCACGCACGGCACAGCATAGTGATGCGGGCTATGGCTTTGCGGCATAACAGGAGCCGTGGCAATGAGCTCTTAGAGTTGCTTGTGTGTAGCAGAACTCATACGGAAGCATGTGATCTGTTTGATCAGGTGATAGACCTGCAGGTCTCTGATTTGCTGTGATCACAGGAAACAGAAACATTACAAACCTATCACCTGATCAGACTCATCACATGTTTTCTGTGAGTTCTGCTACACACAAGCAACTCCAGCAGCAACAACATAAACAGCTCAGCGCAACTTGCTATAGCATTGCAGAAATCAAATAAAAAAATATCTTTATTGACATAACCAAGTTAAATACATGCATTACCAAAGCAAGGAGAAATGGGGGATACAAAAGGGAATGAGTACTGACGGTGGTGGGACGGTGTATAATGGGCAAGCAGTCTTTGGTTTACAATACAGTTATGCTCCTCTCAGTCTGTGGCATGCTGTAGTTTCCTCCTCTCAGTCTGTGGCATGCTGTGATGTAGTGTGCAGTGATTGTCACTGTAGATTCCACCTCTGTCTGTGGTATGCTGTGACATAGTGTGCAGAGATTGTCACTGTGTATTCCTCCTCTCAGTCTGTGGCATGCTGTGACATAGTGTGCAGATTGTCACTGTGTATTCCTCCTCTCAGTCTGTGGTATGCTGTGACATAGTGTGCAGAGATTGTCACTGTGGATTCCTCTCTCAGTCTGTGGCATGCTGTGACATAGTGTACAGAGATTGCCACTGTGTATTCCTCCTCTCAGTCTGTGGCATGCTGTGACATAGTGTACAGAGATTGTCACTGTGGATTCCTCCTCTCAGTCTGTGGCATGCTGTGACATAGTGTGCAGTGATTGTCACTGGGAATCCCTCCTCTCAGTCTGTGACATGCTGTGACATACTATGCAGCGATAGTCACTGTGGATCCCTCCTCTCAGTCTGTGGCATGCTGTGACATACTATGCAGCGATAGTCACTGTGGATTCCTCCTCTGTCTGTGGCATGCTGTAACATAGTGTGCAGTGATTGTTACTGTGGATTCCTCCTCTCAGTCTGTGGCATGCTGTGACATAGTGTACAGAGATTGCCACTGTGTATTCCTCCTCTCAGTCTGTGGCATGCTGTGACATAGTGTGCAGTGATTGTCACTGTGAATTCCTCCTCTCAGTCTGTGGCATGCTGTGACATAGTGTGCAGTGATTGTCACTGTGGATTCCTCCTCTCAGTCTGTGGCATGCTGTGACATAGTGTGCAGTGATTGTCACTGTGGATTCCTCCTCTCAGTCTGTGGCATGCTGTGACATAGTGTGCATTGATTGTCACTGTGGATTCCTCCTCTGTCTGTGGCATGCTGTGACATAGTGTGCAGTGATTGTCACTGTGGATTCCTCCTCTCAGTCTGTGGCATGCTGTGGCATAGTGATCAGTGATTGTCACTGTGGATTCCTCCTCTCAGTCTGTGGCATGCTGTGGCATAGTGATCAGTGATTGTCACTGTGGATTCCTCCTCTCAGTCTGTGGCATGCTGTGACATAGTGTGCAGCGATTGTCACTGTGGATTCCTCCTCTCAGTCTGTGGCATGCTGTGACATAGTGTGCAGAGATTGTCACTGTGGATTCCTCCTCTCAGTCTGTGGCATGCTCTGAAATAGTGTGCAGACATTGTCACTGTGGATTCCTCCTCTCAGTCTGTGGCATGCTCTGAAATAGTGTGCAGACATTGTCACTGTGGATTCCTCCTGTCAGTCTGTGGCATGCTGTGACATAGTGTGCTGCAATTGTCACTATAGATTCCTCCTCAGTAAAGATGTTGGTGAACCGTTCGCCAGCGAATCTCTATGGGCCGCTACTACTTCCGGGTCGCTATGACCTGTAGTAGTACGGCTGCGCTGGGCCGGCGGTGCGCGTCCTTGATCGTGCGTCTGTTGCCGGGCGCTCTCTGCGCATGAGCGTGACGTCACTCATGACATCACGCACATGCGCAGAAAGTGCCCGGCAACAGGCTCGCAATCAAGGATGCGCACCGCCGGCCCAGCGCAGCCGTACTACTATGTGTCATAGCGACCCAGAAGTAGTACAGGGTGAGGGGTTCGCCTGCTAACGGTTCCCGAACCGTTCGCCGACATCTCTACTCCTCAGTCTGTGGCATGCTGTGACAAAGTGTGCAGCGATTGTCACCGAGTGAAAGTCTTGAATTAGGTCCATCAATTTCTTAAAATAAGGTTCCTTGGTTGCAATATGCAGGTGAAACCTGAAAAATTAAAATTATTGTGCAAAAGTCCATTTATTTCGGTAATTCAACTTAAAAGGTGAAACTAATATATGAGATAGATTCATTGCTTGCAAAGTGAGATATATCCAGCCTTTATTTGTTAGCATTGTGATGATTATGGCTTGGAGCTTATGATACCCCCCAAAATCTTAGGCCATTAGAATATTGTGAAAATGTTCAATATTCTCGGCTCAAAGTGTCAGACGCTAATCAGCTAATTCATCCAAAACACCTGCAGAGGGTTCCTAATTCATATACTGTATTAGTTTCACCTTTTAAAGTGTGATTGTCAACCATAAAATTAAATTCCATTTACCCACTGCTCTGCGTTTATTATGCAGTCTACAACCTGAGCCTGCATTGCAAGCATTCCAGTATAAACATAAATGTTTTTTTTTCTGTTACAAATCTTATCTCAGTCAGGCTGGCTCTATTTGGTACATTGCTGAGGAGAGGGAAGCTTGTTATCTCTCCTCCCACATTTTTGCTTCTCACTGATTGGCAGTTCCGTTTGACCTCATCCCTCTGCAGAAGCTGCTGAAATATGATCTATGCTGTGCTTACATGTGTTTACAAAGCAAGCTAGCTATGACCGTGCAGTTTCTAGGAGAAAAAAAAAGGGAAGGAAATGACATCAGGATTGGCTTCAGTCAGAGGCAGTGAAGATGGAAAATGCCCGAAACAATTATCCTTTATTTATATATAAAATTCTCTGAAATCAAAACTTGGACAGTACAATACATATGTAAGGAGAACAAGTATTTATTTACTTATCTATATGTGTTTTTTTTCCTGGGATTGAATGGCTGTCCCTGCTGCTTGAAGTTGAATTACTGAAATAAATAGACTTTTGCACGATATTCTAATTTTTTGAGTTTCACCTGTATTTGGTGCTGTGCAGCAGGAAGAGATTCTAATCTTTGAGGGACTTTTCCTCTCAGTGTTGGCACGATCTTCTCTCCCTGGGTTTGTACATCTGTCTGTGTCTCCTTAAGAGGCAGCTTGTTACAGCCGTATTTTACAGCAAGAGGACAATGAGGTGACATTAGACATCGCTCTCCATCCGCAGACATGATGGACTTGGCAGCTGATGAGTGACTCTCTATGATTTGCTGGAGGCTTTCATCTTGCGCCAGCGGCCCAGGCTTTGTGCAGCGTTGTTTAGTAACACCCCCTGCATTGTTTGATAGACCGGTTTCCCAGGGCCCGCTGTGTAAATACTGACACAGATGGGGCAATGAGCAGCCACCGCAGAGGGTAACGGGAAGAGGTCTCACTTTGATGAGGTCGGATAAGACATTGCTGTATACAGCATGCATACCGCATGTTTACATCCAGGGCTGTGGCTAATGTGTTCTGTACTGAGTCTGAGGCCGTCACTGAGGGATGACCTGAGATGACAGCGCATCATCAGTGATGGGACAGGATGTTCTCTGCAGCTTCTCCCCACAGTGTGACACCGCTCCTGATACACTGAGGGTGCCCATCAGTGATAATATCTTCATTGTACAAACTCACCAAACTATTTGCATCTCTCTGACCAGCTAATGCATACCTTGGGATATTCCCAGTGTGGTCACCCTGCATCCACAGGCACCATGTGCATGGGCGTCCGCACGTATGGCAAAACCGGGCATCTGCCCGAGCCTGGCCGCCCGCTGCCCCCTCCTGGCCGCGTGCCCGTGCAGCCAGCAGGAGGGAACAGCGCAGAGAAGAGAGAGAGCTATGGGCACAGTGGGGAAGGGCGGACGTCTCCCCCCCCCCCTTCCCCTTACCTTAGGGGGCTCTCTCTCCCTCACTGTCCCCTCCGGAATGAAGTGTGCAGCGGCTGGCAGCGGGCGGAACTTACCTCCTCTCGCTCCTGCGCCGGAAGTTCTGGTGCCGCACTCTGGTCTGGATCAGGCCAGAGTAGCGGCTAATCCATCCGGCGCGTGCGACGAGAGGAGGTAAGTTCCGCCCGCTGCCAGCCGCTGCACACTTCGTTCCGGACTCCGGAGGGGAGAGCGAGAGAGGGAGGGAGAGCCCCCTAAGGTGAGTGCCCATAGCTCTCCCTCTTCTCTCCGCTGCTCCCCTCCTCCTGCACACATGGCCACTTTTTCTGGGGACATATACCCCTGGCTACATATACTGGGACATATACCCCCTGCCTACATATACTGGGACATATACCCCTGCCTACATATACTGGGACATATACCCCTGCCTACATATACTGGGACATATACCCCCTGCCTACATATACTGGGACATATACACCTGCCTACATATACTGGGACATATCCTCCTGGCTACATATACTGGGACATATCCCCCTGGCTACATATACTGGGACATATACCCCATGCCTACATATACTGGGACATATACCCCTGTCTACATATACTGGGACATATACCCCTGCCTACATATACTGGGACATATACCCCTGCCTACATATACTGGGACATATCCCCCTGGCTACATATACTGGGACAAATACCCCTGCCTACATATACTGGGACATATACACCTGCCTACATATACTGGGACATATACCCCCTGCCTACATATACTGGGACATATACCCCTGCCTACATATACTGAGACATATACCCCCTGCCTACATATACTGGGACATATACACCTGCCTACATATACTGGGACATATCCTCCTGGCTACATATACTGGGACATATCCCCCTGGCTACATATACTGGGACATATACCCCATGCCTACATATACTGGGACATATACCCCTGTCTACATATACTGGGACATATACCCCTGCCTACATATACTGGGACATATACCCATGCCTACATATACTGGGACATATCCCCCTGGCTACATATACTGGGACATATACCCCTGCATACATATACTGGGACATATCCCCCTGGCTACATATACTGGGACATATCCCCCTGGCTACATATACTGGAACATATACCCCTGCATACATATACTGGGACATATACCCCTGCCTACATATACTGGGACATATACCCCTGCCTACATATACTGGGACATATACCCCTGCCTACATATACTGGGACATATCCCCCTGGCTACATATACTGGGACATATACCCCATGCCTACATATACTGGGACATATACCCCTGGCTACATATACTGGGACATATACCCCTGCCTACATATACTGGGACATATTCCCCTGCCTACATATACTGGGACATATCCCCCTGGCTACATATACTGGGACATATACCCCTGCATACATATACTGGGACATATACCCCCTGCATACATATACTGGGACATAAAAGGAGAGAAACCGAGAGCCCGATATAGTGTAGTATGTTTAGGAACAAAGGAGGAATTGTGACAAGTAAGTATTATACTCACAAACGTGGGTTACCTCTCAGGTAACCACTGTATAGGCAGGTGGGGAGATTAGACCTGTCCCCACTCAGAATTAAGAAGTCGCTCTCTGAAGGAAGAAAAGAGGGTTTGTCACCCTTCCACCCAGGGTGGCAATCTTGACTGAACGATGTACAAAGGCGCCAATAGGATAAAAGATATTTAAAAAGTTTAAAACATTCGGGTGGCGGCGGTGGACCAGCCACTCAAAAATGGACTTGATGCGTCAGTTTAAGGAACATACAATTTATTCACATACTCCAATGAACAATATCGCAACGCGTTTCACGGGCACAATCCCGCTTCATCAGGCATTCAACAGTAGGAGTATAACACTAAAAAATGACAGAGATAGAACAGGCACATCAGAGTTCTGCACAAGTTATCATTGTAGATAATATAATAATATAATAAAACGCATATGGTGTGTAGCAGCATTAATCAGACCAAATCCTAAAACATGAGACATACAATATGGTGACAGTTGCATACCCTATAGTAGTGGTCAGTGGTTTCTATGACCGTATATAAAACATACCAGGATGTGAAAAAAGTTGGTATCACTACTGTGAGCAAATGTCCTGTCTGGTGGATAGTGTAATGTTTGAAAGAGTAAGAGGTGCTGGGGAGAAAAACAACAAAAGTTTCTAAGCAAGGGGCTGTATCATTGATGTTTCTAGGCAGGGCTGCGGGGGACTCTGGGGGAAAACAGATTACGTGAGGAGAGGGTATTAGGTGAAGGGATATGAGCAGTGTATATGTCGAAACTAAATTAGACATTCAAAGTATAAAAATATAAATCCAGCATTTACCTTGAGCAGGTCCAGTGTACGCTTGGCACCTCTGTGCCGTGGTGTCAGCGCAGGACCTTTAAATAGAAGTATATGGGTGATGGACGGGGCGAGTTA
Source organism: Hyperolius riggenbachi (assembly GCF_040937935.1). Classification (NCBI taxonomy): domain Eukaryota; kingdom Metazoa; phylum Chordata; class Amphibia; order Anura; family Hyperoliidae; genus Hyperolius; species Hyperolius riggenbachi. The sequence continues at coordinate 39,488,615 of NC_090649.1, forward strand.
GTACGGAAGGGGTGTGTGGGAATGCGGAGGGTCGTGGCCAATAGTTGTCCGTGGCTTGGGAGTTGCGACCAATGGGGGTCGGTGTAGGGCGGGGTTTCGCCGTTAGTAGTAGGACAGCAAATGAGGGATTAGGCGGCCGGGGTAGGGGCGGGGTATTGTGTGCGTTGCGTCATACGTAATGCTGGTGCCTACGTGGATCATGAACCCGTCTATGCGTGTTTAAGGACGCATGCGCAGACCGCATCAGCGCGTCCGCGCATCACTACAGTGCGTATGGCGTGCCACAGGTGTAGTGCGCATGCGCCCACACGTGTGTTGCGGTATACACCATGTTTGTTAGGGGAAGGAAATCCCCAATGCGGAGGTTGTGTTGATGGTGACATAAAAAAGATTATAACATAACACAGATTACAATAAACCCAAATTATAAGATGATGGCTCGGTAAATGTTTGTTAGTAGACAACATTGGAATAAAGACATATGTAAAAATAGGAAAAACAATAACATGAAGCGTAAAACAATGGGCTGATGCCCTCTGGTGGTATATATGTATATTAAACATTTTTTCAACACTGATCAGAACTATGATATGTATTAAATGATGAGATTGTGTACTGTTGTCCAGGAATAAATACAACATCAACAGTAAAATACAGTATATAAACCAGAGCCATAAAATGAGTCAGCATTCCATTACAAATAATAATATAAAAATAAAATTAAAAGATAATATTAATAATTACTCGATTGCTAAAAACTCGATCGCACTAGCGAAGAAATAATGCCAGCTAAAATGTATAGTAAAAGAGAGGACTGTATTAAAAAGAGAATGGTCGCTATGAGTTGGAGGGGTTAATAAATTTTCTCCAATACTTTATTAAGGCCATCAGGGACCAGAGTTTTGAGGATTTGGATCCAGTACATCTCGCGTTTTTTTAGGGAGTCAAAAGAGTCTGGACCATTGTGCGGAATGGATTCAATGAACGTGATCCGAAAAAGTGCAGGATTACTGTTGTGATGAGTGGAGAAGTGACGCGAGACGCTGTGTAAGGGAAATTTATTGAGGATATTTCTTTTGTGTTGCCCCACCCTGCTCCTGGCAGGTTGGGTCGTTCTGCCCACATACTGCAGTTGGCAGGGGCATGAAATAACGTAAATGATGTATTTGGATTCGCAGTTGATGAAGCTCTTTATTTGATATTCTGTGTTGGTCACTATAGATGAAAATGTAGAAGATTTGTGGACGAACTGACAAGCTGAGCATCTTTTATGATTGCATGGGGCGCTACCTGGTGTCTGGGTGGTGGGGAAGTGTATATTCTTGGTCTGTTTCTGGCGTAGTCTGCTGTGAGCCAAAATGCTGCGGAGGTTAGGGGCCCGTCTGTACGTGATTGCTGGTGCAGTGAGTATAATGGATCGTAGGTGGGGATCCTGAAGGAGGATCTCCCATCTGTTGGTAAGGATGTTGCGGATGGATACTTACATATACTGGGACATATACCCCTGCCTACATATACTGGGACATATACACCTGCCTACATATACTGGGACATATACCCCCTGCCTACATATACTGGGACATATACCCCTGGCTACATATACTGGGACATACACCCCTGCCTACATATACTGAGACATATACCCCCTGCCTACATATACTGGGACATATACACCTGCCTACATATACTGGGACATATCCTCCTGGCTACATATACTGGGACATATACCCCTGCCTACATATACTGGGACATATCCCCCTGGCTACATATACTGGGACATTTACACCTGCCTACATATACTGGGACATATACACCTGCCTACATATACTGGGACATATACCCCTGCCTACATATACTGGGACATATACCCCTGCCTACATATACTGGGACATATACACCTGCCTACATATACTGGGACATATACCCCTGCCTACATATACTGGGACATATACCCCTGCCTACATATACTGGGACATATACCCCTGCCTACATATACTGGGACATATACCCCTGCCTACATATACTGGGACATATACACCTGCCTACATATACTGGGACATATACCCCTGCCTACATATACTGGGACATATACCCCTGCCTACATATACTGGGACATATACCCCTGCCTACATATACTGGGTCATATCCCCCTGGCTACATATACTGGGACATATACCCCTGGCTACATATACTGGGACATATACCCCCTGCATACATATACTGGGATGTATACCCCTGCCTACATATACTGGGACGTATCCCCCTGGCTACATATACTGGGACATATACACCTGCCTACATATACTGGGACATATACCCCTGCCTACATATACTGGGACATATACACCTGCCTACATATACTGGGACATATACCCCTGCCTACATATACTGGGACATATACACCTGCCTACATATACTGGGACATATCCCCCTGGCTACATATACTGGGACATATACCCCCTGCCTACATATACTGGGACATATACCCCCTGCCTACATATACTGGGGCATATACCCCCTGCCTACATATACTGGGACATATACCCCTGCCTACATATACTGGGACATATACCCCTGGCTACTTTTTCTGGGGACATATACCCCTGCCTACATATACTGGGACGTATACCCCCTGGCTACATATACTGGGACATATACCCCCTGCCTACATATACTGGGACATATACCCCTGCCTACATATACTGGGCACATATACCCCTGGCTACCTGTTCTGGGGACATCTCTACCCCTGGCTACCAGTTCTGGGGTCATCTATACCGCTGGCCACCTATTCTGGGGACACCTATAGACCTGGGGCTACCTATTTTTGGGGAACCACTGCTGTCAGATTGAGTGTATTTTGGGGAACTGCTGCCAGGTGAGAGGTGTCTACATATTAAGGGGGCATTCTGCCTATTTATGTTAAAAGCTGTCTATTTATGTGCCTCATGACTGCTGAATTTGTCTTGTTGCGGGCCTCATGGTTACTGACTTTGTCTTGTTGGGGGCCTCATGATTTGTTGGGGGCCTCAAGATTGCTGAATTTGTCTTGTTGGGGGTCTCATGATTGCTGAATTTGTCTTGTTGGGGGTCTCATGATTGCTGAATTTGTCTTGTTGGGGGCCTCATGATTGCTGAATTTGTCTTGTTGAGGGCCTCATGATTGCTGAGTTGGTCATGTTGGGGGCCTCATGATTGCTGAATTTGTCTTGTTGGGGATCACATGATTGCTAACTGCGAGACTATGGAAAAAGCTGAATCATCATCATATGAGACAATAGCATTAAACCTACTTTTTCCGCTTTTTAAAACAGAAAATGAAACTGGGAGGTTCTAAAAAAAATGAATAATTTTTTTCAGGAGTACGATGGATGAAATTGTTTATCTTCACAGTTTATTTTCAACTTAATTTTCCATAATGTTCACGTATGAGTTAAAACGTTTGTATTTAGTTTAAATTGCTGTTGGCACTTTGTGATAGTAAAGTGACTTTGCAGTTTGGACACTCGACCTCCAAAAGGTTCGTCACCACTGTCCTAATCTAATGTCCCACCATTGCTTAGTTCATGTAAACTTGTCTCCACCCACGACCACACCCACATTCTGGTTCATGACCACACTCATTTTTCGGCGCGGCGCTACACGCGCCGCATGACGTAGCTACGCGCGCCGCATGACGTAGCTACATTTTTTGGCGCGCTACACGCGCCACACAACACCATCCCGAATTTTTTTGCTCCCCACTTTTTGCCCCCCCCCCCCCCTGGAAAATTTTCTGCGGACGCCCATGACCATGTGGTCCATCACTGCCCTTCATACTCACCCAGGGGCAAACCCAGGATTTTCTAAGGGGGGGATTCCTGAAAGGTCTCCCTCAGCCACGCACAATACAGTATAATAATATGATAGTACGTCGTGCTGGGTACACATAATGCAATTTCCCGTCCGTCTGACAGGATGTGACAATTGCTAAAAACCTCAAACCACTGGTGTGCACTATCCCATTGAGATACATTAGCCAAGCGTTTTCACAGGCAGAAGCGGTTTGGAAAAAACTACAAAAACTGCTCAGGGTTCACCAGGCCTTATACTGCCTCTGCTCGCTTTGAATCTGTCCATTAGTTTTTTTTAGAGAGAACCCAATGCGGTTCGTTGGGGGGCAGATGGGATACAGAGGTATGTTCTCTGCCTCATGACATGCCGCTGTGTCCCCTCCTCACCGCCGCTCTCTGCCCCACCCCCACCCCCACCGCAGTGCTATGGCCCCCTGAAATTAGTGACAAGGTTTGTCGCTATCTCGGAGGGTAAATAGAGGAGAGGGATCCCCTGCTCAAAACTCCCACAAGTTCCTGCAGGCTTTCCAGAGTTGCCATTGGGCAGCTCTCCCTGGCCACACCCTCTGCTGCTACCCCACCTCCCTGCATGCTGCTGTGAGAGATCTCTCTCCTTCCAGCGTCGTGACCCAGAGGTCTTGAAAATGAAAGTGGCGCAGTGCGGGCCACAGGAGCAGTGGAGAGCGGCTACCTGATTTTTAAAATTTTATGACGAGCCCACCTCGGGCTCTCTTTAACGTTTTATTTAGTTGCCACAGCTTAGATGAACTTCCAGGAGACAGTACCCATGCCATGCTTAGGTAATTTCCCTACTAGCTCCTCCACATCTTCAAACGGTAACCTAGGATGTTAAACCGCCGAAGGGAGGCAGGGGAAGCCTGTTTTGTTCCATGATCCCTCTGCTCGCTGCCTGGGGGAGGTAGAAAAGTTGGACCCGCCGGAGAAGCCTGCCGTCCTATCAGATCTAATCATCGAGACTTGCATGAGATATAGGGGCTGTTTCTATTGGCTTCCTGTTCCTGTCAATCATTGGGATATCCACAAGGAAGAAGGTAATCAAAGTTGTTTTTCGCCACGTGGGAGCTGCCGGTGATGACTGATCTGAAACCGCCTGCTGTAACCTTGAAGAATTGACATTTACTCACATTTGTTGAGGTATTTATCGCAAAAGTTGGTAATTTACCACACTGCTCAGTAATTGTAGCTTTTCATGCGGTAACAGCCTTCATGAAATGACATTTTCCTAAGTGGTCCTTAAAATCAGCTGCTTTATGCATTACCGTATGCTGTAATGGTTCATGAATTGAGGCCAAGAACTTAAAGAGACTCTGTAACAAAATTTTAAGCCTTATTTCTTCTATCCTATAAGTTCCTATACCTGTTCTAATGTGGTCTGTCTTACTGCAGCTTTTCCTAGTTGCACAGTGGCTGTATTATCTCTGTTATATGACCTAATCTTCTCTCCTCTGTCGGGTCTGTCAGGCTGGAATGTGCTGTGCTGCTTGTGATTGGATAGAAGCTATACACACCCTCTCCAGGCCCCCTGCACACTCTGTATGACTCACACACTGACCTACTCTCAGCCTATCACATGCCATGTCTTTTGTTTGTAAACACTGGATAAAAATGGCAATTACAAGCCAGGATTGCAGCAGGGAGTGGCAGAAACAGCACAGAGGGGCCCAGGAGAACATAATGAATAGAATGGTATGCTTTTTATTGTAAGAATTTTACAGTACAGATTCTCTTTAATGGATACATGAGTGAAAAAAATAAATGAATAAATGCTGATCTACTTACATGGGGCTTCTTTTAGCCTCTTGAAGTCTCTGCGCCCCTCACCGCAGCTCCGCTGGCAGCCACTCTCCTGTGGCCCCCTCTGCAGTGACGGGTCAGCGACTTCTGCGCATGCGTGACTTCATGCACACGCCATTCGCAGCTGTGCTCAGGTGGCCAGGAGTGTTCTGTGCAGGCAGGAAATAAACATGGCAGCCTCCATTCACCTCTTGCTTCAGGCGTCCTTTAAAGGGGAATTGTGACCCTGCCCACTTTACTTGATATTAGACTTGAAGGAGTGGTGAGTGTATCCATGCAAGCGGGATGTCGCCAGCGAAGGTATCCACTGCAGTTTGATCTCATCTATAACGCTGTTTTGTGGTAGGAATATGCTGGTTACCGTACAGAGCCACAGTTTAACCACTTAATGACATCGTATCGTATTAAAATGTAATGTTTGAGCCTGTTAACAGCAACATGAAGTTTTAATACTTTGCTCATTCACGCTGCACGTGTGCGCGCTGCTCCCGTCGCCGTTTCCGACGGGATTCCGTGTTCAGCGATTGGGAAAGAGGACCCAATCGCAATGCCTGGAATAAATGGACGTGACCACGTCCATTCATAAAACAGGAAACAGTTACGGTGTAGTTAAATGTAAAAAAAAAGTGAACACTTTCGATAACGGGAAAGTGTTCAGTAGCGCCAAGTTGTGGCCAAGAAGTAAAATTACACATACAGGCACATACAGATACACAATATTAATAAAATTAATAACTTACACTTCCAAAGCCCCCCCCCCCCCCCCCAAAAAAAAAACACTTGTAAAAAAAATCAGTTTAAAAAAATACATAAATAGTTGCCTTAGGGACTCAGCTGTTTTAATCTATATTTTATGAGGGAAAATTACTTTTACTTTACTACATAGGGGCTTGTAATTATGGACCAGACAAAAGAAAAACAAAACAGGAAAATAACACCTATATTTCAAAATAATATATTGTCGCCATACATTGTGATAGGGACATTTTTTAAATGGTTTAATAATCGGGACAACTGGGCAAATAAAATGTGTTGGTTTTATCTACAGAAGAAAGTTTAATTTTAAAATTATAATGGCCGAAAACTGAGAAATAATGAATTTTTTCCATTTTTTTCTTATTTTTCCCCATTAAAACGCATTTAGAATAAAAAAAAAATCTTAGCAAAATGTACTAACCACAGAAAGCCTAATTGGTGGCGAAAAAAAATGAGGTATAGATCACTTTCTTGTGATAAGTAGTAATAAAGTTATTGGTGAATAAAAGGGAGGAGCACTGACAGGTGAAAATTGCTCTGGTCCGTTTGGGTAAAAACCCTTGGGGGTGAACTGGTCAACATGCAGCCAGCTGTGAATGTATAAAACAAAAGTTATTTTCTGCCTGGAATCTGTATTTCTGGAGGTGGCCAGACACTTCCCACCTTTCTGCAGCATCTTGGACCTCGCTACTCGTTTTCCAAATCCACTGACTGGCAGAAAACCTGAATACCCCCAATACAGAGCCGGGTTATTCACGAGGCAATCCTAGGTAGCTGCCTAGGGCCTGTAGAGAGTGTAGGGGCCTGGTGAATGCTAGTCCCCACCAAATCTTACTAAAAAAGCCAGGTGACCATCAGCAGGTGGGCAAAACTGCTATCTTGCCCCATTTCATCTTAATCCTTTTCTGCCCCAATATCGCTGTCCCTGTTAGGAACCCCGTGGAATAAGGCTATGTTCACATTATAAATCGCCAGCACTTTCTCAATCACTGAGCAATTTTTTTTGTGATTTTGAAAATCACCTTTCCCTGTGATCGCCTTTCCCTGTGATCGCTTCTACCTGTGATCGCCTTTCCCTTTGCTTTATAAGAGCTTTTGCAGAGCAATTTTTTTTTTCACTTTCTGACATCGGTCAGGAAGTGAACTCTTTGACCCGGTAATGAATGAATACAATGTACCGTATTTATTCATGAAATCGCTGGGGAAATCGCTATACAGAGCGCTTAGTGATTTCCCTATAGTTTCCATTGAGCCAAAGCGCTCAGAAAATGGTACAGACAGCGCTTTGCACAGATGTGAACGCTCTCATAGGGAATCATTGCACAAACACTTTTAAGGCGATTTTCAAAGGCGCTTAATAAAACCTGAAAACGCTTTTTGGGCTTCACAAAAGCGTGATAACTGCTATCACGGCAGTTGTCACGCGATCTGCTGCGCTTGATGGTTTGCACGTAAAGGATTACTTTCGTGTGTAAACAAAGGTTTGCACGCGATCATGTGTGTGTTTCAGGTGTGTGATCGCACGCAAACCTTTGTTTATCATGCAGTGTAATGCTTTACACGCACAAACCTTCACGCACGGCAGATTCAAGCCTTAAAGAAAACCTGAACTGAAAGTTAAAAGTCAAAATAGACATACACAAGTCATACGCACCTCCCATGTAGTCTACTCCTCAATCTCTTTCTCCTCTCCTGCATCCTGTTTGTCCACTGTGATCAATGGATTTCTCTGTCCTCCATTTTGAAAATGACCATTACCCCATAACAGCTTTCTGGTCAGCACACTGTTAAACTGTAACATTGCCCACTTGAGCCATAAGGAAACATGGACACATCAGTTCTCCTCTCAGCTGTAACTGACAGCAACTGATATATAACTGACAGCAACTGATATATTTCAGTTCTGACAAAAATGTTGTCAGAACTGGAAGGGATTATTGTCAGAAGAAAATGGTGAGCTTCTGAGAGGAAATTATGGCAAGGTAACTATGTAATGTTTATTTGAAGTTACCTCATGTGTTTATTTTAAATAATTTTACTCAGTACAGGTTCTCTTTAAGGCCTGGTGCACACCAAAACCCGCTAGCAGATCCACAAAATGCTAGCAGATTTCGAAACGCTTTTTCTTATTTTTCTGTAGCGTTTCAGCTAGCATTTTGCGGTTTTGTGTAGCGGTTTTGGTGTAGTAGATTTCATATATTGTTACAGTAAAGCTGTTGCTGAACAGCTTCTGTAACAAAAACGCCTGCAAATCTGCTCTGAACTGGCGTTTTTCAGAGCGGTTTGCGTTTTTCCTAAACTTTACATTGGAGGCAGAAACGCCTCCGCAATCCAAAAAATGCCTCACCCCGGGAGGATTCGTTTCTGCAAAACGCCTCCCGCTGTGGTGTGCACCACCCCCATTGAGATACATTGACCTAGCGTATCCGCAGCCGCAAGCGGCTGCAAGAACGCCGAAGAACCCGCTCGGTGTGCACCAGCCCTAAGTGTGAACAAGCCCTTTTTGGTTTTTTTTTAAGCACCGGCGATTTTGAAAATTGCCCTAAAAGCACTTCTGCAATGATTCCTTATGAGAGTGCTCCTATCTGCGCGTTTTGATTTTCTGAGCGCTTTGGCTCAATGGAAGGTATAGGGAAATCGCTAAGTGCTTGAAAAAGCACTTTGTATAGCGATTTCATGAATAAATGCATTGCATTTTTTTTTTCCGGGTCAATGAGTTCACTTCCCGACTGACGTCGGGAAGTGAATAAACGAATCGCTCTGCAACAGTGCTTAGAAAAGCGCTTACACAAAATAGCCCAACGCTCAGAAAACGCCGGGAATCGCTAGAAAAAATCACGCACAAAACGCTCAGCGCTTGCGATAGTGCTGGGCGATTTATAATGTTGACAAGGCCTAACTGTGTTTCACATTCGGGTTACAGTTACATATAAATAAGCTGCAATCAGGCTCACCATTAACCCCTGTAATGTGTAGAAGTGAATGGATTGTCTTCTACAGTAATAAATGGAGTGTGGAGTAATTGTACTTATTTCTTTCAGTCCAAGTTTCTGCTAAAAATAAACTTGGCTTCAGTTATTACTTTGTAAAAAAAATCTCTTGTTGTGCTATATATCTATCTCCAGCAGATGGCAGTATAACTATTTACCTTCATCCCTTCTCAGTTGTCTTGTATTCAGCATATCTGCAGACAGAATTCAGATGGACAATCACGCGTATGTACAAAAAGGGCGCCCGGACAAAAAGGGCGCGGGGTGTAAACGCTAATTAATAATTAATCATTAATAGCGTTTATAAAAATAGTGTGCTATATTTCGTTTACAAATAATGTTTTACACAATTATAAATCATTAAATAATGTTTATGAAATCGGAAATTGTAAAAACGTTAATCTTCCCTGTTTCAAAAGTTAAACTTATAATTACGTTTATTAAAAAAACAATAATATATGTTTAATTGTTATAATTGTATATTATTGTGAATAACCTTCATTTATGGTTTGTTCTTATAATAAAATCTGAAAATATTCTTTATAACGATGATATAAATATAACTACGTTCGTAATAAGTGTTGTAAAACATTAGTAAGTATTACTAAAATTTTACTAAAACTACACCTAAGCCTACTCCTACACAGAACCCTCACTGTACCTATCCCTAACCCCTAGACCCCCCTGGTGGTGCCTAAACCTAAGACCCCCCCGGTTGGTGCCTAACCCTAAGACCCCCCTGGTGGTGCCTAACCCTAAGACCCCCCTGGTGGTGCCTAACCCTAAGACCCCCCTGGTGGTGCCTAAACCTAAGACCCCCCTTTATTATGTGGATAATAATGTTTTACTAATTGTGGCTGCAAAAAATATATTGCAATTTACATTACGTACTGATCGCTTTATTTTGTGAATAATAATGTTTTACAAACAGTAAGGGATAAAACTTTAAATAATGTTTTAATTAGTTAAATTAGATAAATATGTTTAGTATTTTTATAAACGTTATTCGGCACGGGTGCATTTTATAAACGTAAATCACCACAAGCACACTTATAAATCATTAAAAATCTCCGGGCGCCGTTTGTAAACGTTATTTATGTCCGGCGCCCTTTTTTCCTGCTCGGCGCCCATTAAACGTTATTTATTATGAGAGTGAATGGCGGCGCCCTTTTTGTCCACTAGCTGCCTGCGCTCTTTTTTCCCGCTTCCGGACAATCACTCTTTAGGAACCTCTTTTTTTCCTCAATTTCAGGACACGAACAGATCTGTGTGGATATTTGTATTTGTCTATTGGAGTATGTGTTTAATCAACTCTAAACCTTCTTTAAAGGGAACCTGAGATGGGGTGTATGGGTGTATTCTCTAGTAAATCTCCCTGGTAATCTAGGCAGTCGCGGCAAGTTGTGCGTTTCTGCGCATTCGTGGCCTAGCCGCATGCGCCGCACATGCACCCCGCCGTGCTCCCGCAACCCAGGACCGTTCTGCGCCTGCACACAATTGCACTGCCGCAGAACTCTCCCGGGAGCATGACAGGTGGTGCGAGTGCGACCGGGCTGATTAAATGAGAATGGAGCAACCATAGAGAATGGTGAGAGAACCCCTTGCACCTCATGGGGCTGGAGAAAACCCCAGGTAAAGATACGGTAAATACAGTACATCCCATCTCAGGTTCTTATTAAAGTGACTATTAAGCCTAAATTCTAGCTATTGCAACTTCTGTTATTTTGACAGAAAAGAGCATTTTTATACACTGACCACGTAGGGGGACATAGGATAAAGGGGAAAGAGGCGTCCAGAGAAGATAAAATGCACTTAAAACAAATAAAATGAAAAAAAGTGAGGTGGCTTACCTTAATGAAGACAAATTCACGTAGTAATAGAAATTTATTGCACTGGCAATGCGTTTCGTGCGTGCATAACGACTTCCTCAGGCCAAATAGCAGTACCTAATGGTGCTTGTAGCCACAAATAAGTTGTGGGGGGGACACAGGAACAAACAATCATTACGCTGACCACGTTGGGGGACACAGGAACAAACAATCATTACACTGACCACTTGCTGATCCTGTGTCCTCCTTATGTGCCCATTGAGGTTTTCAGAACTTCTTCACAACAAACAAATACAGAACACTTATATTGGACTTTTCTCCTGGCGGACTCAAAGCGCCAGAGCTGCAGCCACTAGGACACTCTCTATAGGCAGTAGCAGTGTTAGGGAGACTTGCCTAAGGTCTCCTACTGAATAGGTGCTGGCTTACTGAATAGGCAGAGCTGAGATTCAAACCCTGGTCTCCTGTGTCAGAGGCAGAGCCCTTAACCAGTACACCATCCAGCCACTACCATTGCCCCACCACACCCCGCTTGTGTCTGTTCTCTTGGTGGCATCACTTCTCACCTGTTTTTCATTCCCTGAAAACTAAAGCCATTGAATGTTCAAAATGACCCATCATTGGACACAGTAATGGCCCCAGGGATTAGCACCAGACGTAATGGTCTACTTAGAGCAAGAAACTTGGCTGCAACACATAATAGTTATCCTGACAGGTCCTGTTTCTGGAGAAAGGATTCCACTCCATCCTGCCGCTCTATCACAACCCATCCTCTGCTGCTATATTCACACAAAGTATTACACTGCCTGGTGCCAATCTGTGGCCTACATCTTTGTAGGTCAGCATATGCCGTGTCACTCTATAGCTCTGCTCCACCAGCTGCACAGAGGAGGCAACAATACAACGGCTCCCTGATGTAAATGGGATTTCTATCTAGTAAGTGCCGCACTCTTAGTGTCAGGCCTTGTAGCTGAGGAACAATTCCATCCATGGAGCCACCAGCAGCTCCACCTGCAAAGTCTGAAACTCAGAGGACTCTGGTCAAGTGGCTGCATCATTTCAGTGGTTCATTTCCAAGCTGCATACATTTGCATTTATTTAGCAAAAAATTTGCACCAACTAGTAGCCAACTAGTAGCAATTCATTGACCATTGACCAATGTGCCCCTTAGCGCTACAATTTTTAGTGAACTATCATATTTTTCAATCAGGTTGTTCAGTTATTGTACGAAAACAGAGAAGCTGGTATGTTTGATTGATCCTGAAAGAACGTGTCAGCCATCGTTTTCCTAGAGAACTGTCCAATTGGCGCCATTCATTTTTTTCATAGATAGGACTGCAACTTGTTTTCTTATCAGGACTCTTTTGGATCCTTTAAAGAGAACCTAAGCCGGTCATAGAAATAAAAAAAGCCTGATGCGGGAGGGAGGCTGGATCAGGTAGTGTCCATTACTGCCTCTCCCAGCCGCTCCTATCGCCCGCGTTCTTTCAGTTTTGCTTTCGTGACCCCTGGGGTCATGATGCTGCAAATGCAGCTCTGTGCTCCCCTCCGAGAGGACAGAGCGGTTATTGATGTGCAAGGGGCAGGGGAGAGGCAAGAACCAGTCAGAGAGAGCCAATGAGAAGGCTCTTAGGGTTTAAACCCACTAGCAACCTTTTCGAAGCACTAGTAATTTGAAATGCTCTTGCTAATGCAATGCTATGGGGGAATTTTTATAAAATCGTATCACTCAAGTGAGATCACACCCATAGCATTACATTAGCAAGAGCTTTTCAGATCACGAAGCGCTCAGAAACGGCTTAGTAATGTACTGCTAGTGGGTTCCAGGCCTTGGAGGCAGGGAAGGGGCGTTATGCAGGAGTTTCTCTCCTGCAAGGGACATCCCTTCCCCATTAGTCTGCCGAAAAGCTGCTTGTCCCCTGATTTGGGGAGGGGGTAGTGTGGCACAGGGGGAGGGGCTGATAGAGCAGAGGGCACACAGAGGCATGTCCTTTAGATGAGAACTTGCCTCTGTGTCCCTTTCTTTATATTAAAAACCGCCTCAAGTACACTTTAAACACAATCTTTTTTTTTTGGGGGGGGGAGGGGGGGGGTTAAGCTAAATTACCAATATTTTACTACAAGCGGCACTGCCTGGCATCCACTGAAGCAGTGCCGCTGCAATACGTATTCCAAAGGTGCTGGATGTGTGGTTGATCATTTATCACTTGTACATCTCTTCCTCTTTGGTGATTGATTCCCCAGAGTGGCGGATGGGGTGGAAAGTGACAGAGAAGTCACAGCTATAAATAACGGGGACATTTAGACATCGGAGGTCAAGCTAAACTGACAGCAGGTGAGATGTTTTCTAAAGACTTTAATGAACATCACCCCTGGGACCAGAAATCCTCCTTTCCAACGTCATTTGTCGTCCATGGTGGCAGGAGACTTCTGCTCTCACCCCATGAATCAGGAGCGGAGTGACAGACGGGAGTCCATGAACCTGATTTACCGATCCTCAGAAGGCTCTCCGTCATCCCAGAACCAAACTTCCCAACCTTCTGAGATGAGACGAGGGACGCCTTTAGTTATTCACTCAAGAGCAGACATCCATTTTGCATCAAATGAGTAAATAATCCAGTTGGGATAAAATCAAAGAAAGTTTATTCGGGACGGGTCTTGTAGGGAAAAAAAAACCACAGAGACACAGAAAGCTCCAGCTAGTGTAGTTTATTAAAACACGTTGAGGATGTGGTGAGAAAAATGAATACTTACAAGGTTGGGTTATTGTGCCAAGCTTTCAAAATTGGAAAGCGAAGCTGTAAATTTGGGTGCATGCGGCAAGTGGACTAACTGGATGCCCCGCCATTGGCAACAATGGCCTCAATTTACAAAGATCATGCTGGAGATAATAAGGCAAGAGAAAACTTACCTCCACACAGTAAGAGAGTTATCTTATCTCTTCATTCCTTAAGCTACCTCCTCTGTAGTTAATTTACCTCCTCTGTGTAACGATTGTGGAACTTTCTCCGTGATCAGCGCACAACGCGTGCGCTGACACGGCGGAAATCCTCCACAAGCGTATATTTGCAGGCACCCAGCAAAAGGTGCTACGCACCTGTAGAGGGAAATTCCTGTCGGCAGATGGCGCTGGGGAGTGCAGAGGAACCAATCCTTTGTACCTCCACAAATGCCAGACAGGAATTGTACGAAGCGCAGAACGCAATCGCAAGAGAGGCGATTGCGAATGAGAACGAGCAAAGGGACAGGTTGTATGTGTGTGCGCCAATCCAGTCGCCAACCCGCGACCGCGCACACACAACAGCAGATATGAAATAGGAACGTGATCGCGAGAGGTGCGATCGCCAGACGTGACACAAGGCAGATCAGAATAGAATACGAGGGTAGCAAAGGCACAGCAAATTATACAATGAGAAGATGCGGAAAATAACAAACGCTAGCTAACCGCGAACATCGCACTCATTCGCAACAGTGCACGCGGTTATGCGCGGTCTCCACATGATAAGCACAATAGAGAGAAGCACGCCTAACTAACCATCGACAGACAAACATGAAACAGAGGACGCGAACGCTTGCTTAACGGTTACCTCACCGAGCCTCCAGCAAGCGGTCGTAGCAGACAAGACAGACACACGAAAACAGGGACAAGCGAGAGATAGGATCTACAGCACTAGCGAAAAGTGGCTAGCGCGATCCAGGTACAGAGTAGCAGAACAGAAGGATCCCCAGCGCTAGCAAAAAGTGGCTAGCGCGATCCCAGGAGACAGAACAGAAGGATCCACGGCGCTAGCGAAAAGTGGCTAGCGCGATCCAAAGAGACAGATCAGAAGAGATAGCTGGTAGCAACCGCTGCACCAGCTATACTCCAAGAACAGAGATCAGAACGATTTCCTTGTCGACCACCGCTGGGACAGGACAATCGCAACAGACAAACAAAACAGATAAACAATCCTAACTGCACTAGGGAAAACCTGCCTAGCACAGTTTCCAGGAATTACTCTAAGCTGATCTTTAAACAAAGAGCATGGCTGACACTCTCCAGAGTGTTTCACATGAAGACTCCTTATGAACAGCCAAGCATTGTGGGAAAGACATAGTACTTATAGTACACGCCTCCAATAAATGTGGCCAGGCAATTTGCATGACAACATATGCAAATTCCTCTGCAAGCACAAGCTGCAAAACTGTCCTGCAGCATGCAAACAGGGGCGTAGCAATAGGGGGTGCAGCGGTAGCGACCGCATCGGGGCCCTTGGGCCAGAAGGGCCCTGAAGGGCCCTCCCTCAACTACAGTATTAGCTCTTTATTGGTCCTGTGCTCATAATAATCACTTCTATAGATACTTTGAATAGTGGTAATCATTAACAAACTGTTTCCCATCCCTTCCTTGCACCTCTGACTCTGTAGTTGCCATTGGCAGGTTTTGGTGCACCGTATCAATTGCTATGTATAGAGTGCTTGGGGGGCCCCATTGTAAAACTTGCATCGGGGCCCACAGCTACTTAGCTACGCCACTGCATGCAAACCTACATAATGGTCAAAAGGCTGCCTGCCTGCACAGGCAGCTGAGCAAATCATCACACTCTGTAGTTAATTAACCTCCTCTGTAGTTATTTTCACACGCAGTTAATAAGCAGCCTGTCTTTAACTCTGGAGTTATTTTAAGGATTGAAGAGTTAACTTAAAGACAGAAGAGTTATCTTTAGGTTTGCCTGAGGTAAAATGTTTCCTGAATACGACATGCCTCATCATGGTGATGAGGCATGTCGTATTGTGACCGCATTGTGATCGTGTTGTCGAGTGGTGACCACTCTAGAAACGTTATTAAAGACAGGAGATAAGCTTAGTGAATTGAGGCCAATGTATTTTATCGGTATTTTGGTATGCTGGCACAGTGGCAGCTATTTAATGGGAACCCAAATGCCGATATTTGAGAGGACAACTTGCATGTTTTTTTCCCTTTGCGGAAGTGTGTGTGTGTGTGGGGGGGGGGGGAATGGTGTTTGGGTGGCTAGGCATTAGGCAGGTAGTGTGTGTGTGTGAGGAGGGGGGGGCTTAGGTTTAGGCATCAGGCAGGTAGTGTGTGTGGGGGGAGTTAGGTTTAGGCTTTATGCAGGTAGTGTGCCTAATGGCTACATACTGCTTGGTTTTCTGTACAATTTAATTGTAAAAATCTGATAGAATGATTGCATCTGAGGAAAATATTGTACCCTTAATGGGTACCTCTAAACTGAATTAAAAAAAAGCGATCTCATGGCCATAGCGGTGGCAGGAAAATATTAAATAGACGATGTGCAATCGCTTTCAAATTATTTTCATTGCTATTATGTTTACCAACTAATGAGTGTTTTTGTTCAACTAAGTCAGTGATGGCAAAACTTTTGAAAACCTAGTGCCCAAATTGCAACCAAAAATCCACTTAGCTATCACAATGTGCCAATGGCAATTTATACTGAATACTGAGGTTTTACTGTAGTTAAGAAAACTCAACTCATACATTTGCACACCCTACATTTAAAATGCAGTGATTACTCCACACATGAAATGCAGCAATTACCCCCTATATGAAATGCAGCAATTATCTCACATATGAAATGCAACAATTACCCTACATATGAAATGCAGAAATTACCTCTCCTATGAAATACAGAAATTACCCCCATATATGAAATGCAGCAATTGCCCCCACATTTAAAATGCAGTAGTCACCCTACCTATACACGGCAGCACAAGTGTGTGTAGTAGCAATTACCCAAAATGTAACATGCATCAATCACCTCACATATAAAAAAGGAGCAACTACCTCACATTTCCGGCCTGTTTCATGAAATGCAGATCTAATGAAAAGTAAAAAATAAACTAGGTGTGAGAATCATAAACATGGCTTAGTTATTAGGTAATATTTATGACTTATACACTTAATTTATTTATTTTTCTATCTTCAGTTCTACTTTTCGGGAAACAGGCCAGGCTTGTGGCGAATGCGGAAAAGTAGATGTTCTGGTGTGTTTTCTTTCTGCAATTAGTACGATTACTTCTATTGAGCTGGTCGCCTAAGATGAGCATTTATTTGAAGATTTCAGCTGCGATCTGTCCATGAAATTAAGTTAGGTTGAGATTAAAGACTGGCTGAGGTGACAGTTAAAACACTTTAAGTAATCTGGTTTGGAATAAAGCTTGGATCAATAATACAGCCTGATTGCGCTATTGATTACGGCTCTGTTCATAGACGGCAGCGTGACAGGGGACCTTGGCAGAAGATCAGAAGAGCTGTATGTCTATACTGTCCTCTGCTGCTATTGGGCACTTGTTGTCACTTGTCCCCATATACTGTAGTTAAGGTCCGTACCTACAATGCAATTTTTGTGGCAATTTTTCACGACTGGCAACTTTTTCTGTGATGTCGTGTAACACCAGTTAATGAATATCCATTAACCACTTGAGAACTGCAGTGTTAAACCCCCCTAAAGACCAGCCTGTTTTTTTCCTAATTGGCCACTGCAGCTTTAACCTCCTTGCCGGTTATCCCGAACTCAGTTCGGGGTAACCTGCGCAGGAGGATTTCTCAGGCCCCGCTGGGCCGATTTGCATAATTTTTTTTTTGTTACAAGCAGCTAGCACTTTGCTAGCTGCTTGTAACTTCCGATTGCCGCCGCTCGCCGCCGATCCGCCGCAATCCGCCACGCCGAGTCGATCCCCCCCCGCCCCAGACCCCTGTGCTGCCTGGCCAATCAGTGCCAGGCAGCATTGAGGGGCGGATCGGGATTCCCTATGATGTCCCGACGTCCATGACGTCGGTGACGTCATCCCGCCCTGTCGCCATGGCGACCGGGGAAGCCCTGCAGGAAATCCCGTTCTGAACGGGATTTCCTGCTTAGGGGGATGCCGCCGCTCAGCGGCTATCATGTAGCGAGCCCTAGACTCGCTACATGATTTAAAAAAAAAAAAAAAAAACTCCTGCGCTGCCTCCTTGCCGGAGGAATTGAACCGAACCCGGAAGTAGCCGCCGGCGGGGACAGGACGATCGGAGCGGAGCTGAGAGGGCACCATCCAGCTTCAGGGGGCTGAGGGATGCCCCGGGTGAGTAATATCATTTTTTTTTTTTGCCTTAAGTATTCCTTTGAGGCCAAGCTGCAGGACCGCACAACACAGCACACGAACAGAGAGCTCTCTGTTGGTGGGGTCTGATCGCTCTACATTTGTTTATTTTTTTATATAAATATTTATTTCCTTTTTTTTTTATAAAAATTGCCTTTTTTAAATTTCTTTTCCCCTGCTCCCTCCCACCACCAGCCAATCAGGGTGATCAGCTGTCATAGGCTTCAGCTGATCACTGTCCAGCCTATGGAGGGGACAGCCGTGTTGCTGTCACTTACAGTAGGTAGTAGAAATCTAACAGAACTGACAGGTTTCATCTCCTCATGGCGGATTCTCTGGGTTTTCTATATTTACCAAAGCACTTAGTGAAGATCAGAGCAGATGTGTATGACAAATCTGACTGGATTACCTGCATGCTTGTTTCAGGTGTATGATTTAGTTTCTACTGACCAGAAAGATCAGCAGCACTGCCAGGCAATGTGTTTTGTTGAAAAAGTAAATAAATATGGCAGCTTTCATAGGTTGCACACCTCGGGTTCCTTTGAATTAATTGTGTGTGTGTGTGTATTTGTGTGGTTAGGGTGTGTATTACTGTAAGTATATGTGTGGTGTGTATGTGTATCTTCGTGGTTAGTTTGTGGTGAGTGTAAGTATGTGTGTGGTGTGCATGGCCGTTTCTAAGGCCGTGCGGGGCATGCCGCCGCCCGGGGTGCTGCTGGGAGGGGGGCGCTGTGATGGAGGGGGAGCTGCAGCCGCGGGGAGGGCAGCCCGACCTCTCCCTCCCTTCCTCTCCCCGGGCCGCCCTCCGTGCGATCCCCCCTCGGAGTGCAGAGTAATGCAGCAGGGAAGCGCTATGCAAAACTACTTACCTCGCTGGCTCCAAGCGCTGCTCTCTCGCCGCCAGTCTTCTCTCTGCCTACACGCTGATACACACGCTGCTTCCTGTTTAGCAGTGTGTGTGTGTATCAGCGTGTAGGCAGAGAGGAGACTGGCGGCGAGAGAGCAGCGCTTGGAGCCAGCGAGGTGACTAGTTTTGCATAGCGCTTCCCTGCTGCATTACTCTGCACACCGTCCGAGGGGGGATCGCACGGAGGGCGGCCCGGGGAGAGGAAGGGAGAGAGAGGTCGGGCTGCCCTCCCCGCGGCTGCGGCTCCCCCCTACATCATGGGGGGCCCTACCTAACCTATACTGGGTCAGCTACCTATCTAACCTGTCCTGGGGGGCACCTACCTATCTAACCTATCCTGGGGGGCACCTACCTAATCTAACCTATACTGGGGGCACCTACCTAATCTAACCTATACTGGGGGCACCTCCCTATCTAACCTATACTGGGGGGCACCTACCTAATCTAACCTATACTGGGGGGCACCTACCTAATCTAACCTATACTGGGGGGCACCTACCTAATCTAACATACACTGGGGGCACCTACCTAATCTAACCTATACTGGGGGCACCTACCTATCTAACCTATCCTGGGGGGCACCTACCTATCTAACCTATCCTGGGGGGCACCTACCTAATCTTACCTATACTGGGGGGCACCTACCTATCTAACCTAAACTGGGTGGCAGCTACCTATCTAACCTATACTGTGGGCACCTACCTAATCTAACCTATACTGGGGGGCACCTACCTAATCTAACCTATACTGGGGGCACCTACCTATCTAACCTAAACTGGGTGGCAGCTACCTATCTAACCTATACTGGGGGCACCTACCTAATCTAACCTATACTGGGGGCACCTACCTATCTAACCTATGCTGGGTGGCAGCTACCTATCTAACCTATACTGGGGGCACCTACCTAATCTAACCTATACTGGGGGGAACCTACCTAATCTAACCTATACTGGGGGGCACCTACCTAATCTAACCTATACTGGGGGGCACCTACCTAATCTAACCTATCCTGAGGGGCACCTACCTAATCTAACATACACTGGGGGCACCTACCTAATATAACCTATACTGGGGGCACCTACCTATCTAACCTATCCTGGGGGGCACCTACCTATCTAACCTATCCTG
Source organism: Hyperolius riggenbachi (assembly GCF_040937935.1). Lineage (NCBI taxonomy): Eukaryota > Metazoa > Chordata > Amphibia > Anura > Hyperoliidae > Hyperolius > Hyperolius riggenbachi. The sequence goes on from NC_090649.1 coordinate 39,508,971, forward strand.
GGGGGCACCTACCTATCTAACCTATCCTGGGGGGCACCTACCTAATCTAACCTATACTGGGGGGCACCTACCTAATCTAACCTATACTGGGGGCACCTACCTATCTAACCTAAACTGGGTGGCAGCTACCTATCTAACCTATACTGGGGGCACCTACCTAATCTAACCTATACTGGGGGCACCTACCTATCTAAACTATGCTGGGTGGCAGCTACCTATCTAACCTATACTGGGGGCACCTACCTAATCTAACCTATACTGGGGGGAACCTACCTAATCTAACCTATACTGGGGGGCAGCTACCTAATCTATACTGGGGCAGCTACCTATCTAACCTATACTGGGGGGCACCTACCCATCTAACCTGGGGGGCGGCTACCTAATCTAACCTATACTGAGGTGGCAGCTACCTAATCTAACCTATACTGGGGGGGCACCTACCTAATCCAACCTACACTGGGGGGCAGCTACCTATCTAACCTATACTGGGGGCAGCTACCTATCTAACCTATACTGGGGGGCAGCTACCTATCTAACCTACACTGCGGGCACCCATACCTTGCTTCGGGGGGGGGGGGGGGGGGGGCGCAATTTTTACACACTCGCCATGGGTGCATTTTAGCCTAGAAACTGCACTGGTGGTGTGTGTGTATGTGTTTGTGTGTGTATAGTGTGTGTGTGTGTGTGTACAGTGTGTGTGTACAGTGTGTGTGTGTATGTGTGTGTGTGTATTTGTGTGGTTAGGGTGTGTATTACTGTAAGTATATGTGTGGTGTGGTGTGTGTGTGTAAGTATGTGCGTGACTGTGTGTGGATGTGTGTGTGTAGTGGTAATGTATGTGGTGTGTGTGTGTGTAGTGTGTGTGTGTGGGGGGGGGGGGGTTGCGTATGTGTGTGCTTTTGTGTGTGTGTGTGTGTATTTGTGTGGTTAGGGTGTGTATTACTGTAAGTATATGTGTGGTGTGTGTGTGTGTGTGTGTGTGTGTAAGTATGTGTGTGACTGTGTGTGGATGTGTGTGTGTGGTGGTAATGTATGTGGTGTGTGTGTGTAGTGTGTGTGTGTGTGTGGGTTTGCGTATGTTTGTGCTTTTGTGTGTGTGTGTGTGTGTGTGTATTTGTGTGGTTAGGGTGTGTATTACTGTAAGTATATGTGTGGTGTGTGTGTGTATCTTTGTGGCTAGTTTGTGGTGAGTGTAAGTATGTGTGTGTGTGTGTGTGTGTGTGTGTGTGTAAGTATGTGTGTGACTGTGTGTGGATGTGTGTGTGTGTAGAGGTAATGTGTGTGGTGAGTGGATGTGTGTAGTGGTAATGTGTGTGGTGAGTGTATGTGGTGTGTGTGTGTAAGTATGTAAATGACTGTGTGTGTGTGTGTGTGTGTGTGTGTGTGTGTGTGTGTGTGTGTGTAGTGGTAATGTGTGTGGTGAGTGTATGTGGTGTGTGTGTAGTGTGTGTGCATGTGGGTTTGTGTATGTGTGTGTTTGTGTGTGTGTGTGTGTATTTGTGTGGTAAGGGTGTGTATTACTGTAAGTATATGTGCGGTGTGTGTGTGTATATTTGTGGTTAGTTTGTGGTGAGTGTAAGTATGTGTGTGACTGTGTGTGTGGTAAGTGTATGTGGTGTGTGTGTAAGTATGTGCGTGACTGTGTGTGTGTGTGTGTGTGTGTGGTATGTGTATGTTGTGTGTGTCTAAGTATGTGCGTGACTGTGTGTTTGTGTGTGTGTGTGTGTGTGTGTGTGTGTGTGTGTGTGTGTGGTATGTGTATGTGGTGTGTGTGTAAGTATGTGCGTGACTGTGTGGGGATGTGTGTGTGTAAGTATGTGCGTGACTGTGTGGGGATGTGTGTGTGTGTGTGTGTGTGTGTGTGTGTGGTATGTGTATGTGGTGTGTGTGTAAGTATGTGCGTGACTGTGTGGGGATGTGTGTGTGTGTGTATGGTATGTGTGTGTATGGTATGTGTATGTGGTGTGTGTATGTGGTGTGTGTGTAAGTATGTGTGTGTGTGTGTGTGTGTGGTATGTGTATGTGGTGTGTGTGTAAGTATGTGTGTGTGTGTGTGTGTATATGTGTGTGTGTGTGGTATGTGTATGTGGTGTGTGTGTAAGTATGTGCGTGACTGTGTGGGGATGTGTGTGTGTATAGTGGTAATGTGTGTGGTGAGTGTTTGTGTGTGTGCATGTGGGTTTGCGTATGTGTGTGTTTGTTTGGTTAGTGTGTGAGTTGGTGTAAGTATGTGTGTGGTGTGTGTGTATATGTGTGTGTATTTGTGTGGTAAGGGTGTGTATTACTGTAAGTATGTGTGTGGTGTGTGTGTGTGTGTATCTTTATGGTTAGTTTGTGGTGAGTGTAAGTATGTGTGTGGTGTGTGTGTGTGTGTGTGTGTAAGTATGTGTGTGACTGTGTGTGGATGTGTGTGTGTAGAGGTAATGTGTGTGGTGAGTGGATGTGTGTAGTGGTAATGTGTGTGGTGAGTGTATGTGGTGTGTGTGTGTAAGTATGTAAATGACTGTGTGTGTGTGTGTGTGTGTGTGTGTGTGTGTGTGTGTGTGTGTGTGTGTGTGTGTGTGTGTGTGTGTGTGTGTAGTGGTAATGTGTGTGGTGAGTGCATGTGGTGTGTGTGTGTAGTGTGTGTGCATGTGGGTTTGTGTATGTGTGTGTTTGTGTGTGTGTGTGTGTGTATTTGTGTGGTTAGGGTGTGTATTACTGTAAATATATGTGCGGTGTGTGTGTGTATATTTGTGGTTAGTTTGTGGTGAGTGTTAGTATGTGTGTGACTGTGTGTGTGGTAAGTGTATGTGGTGTGTGTGTAAGTATGTGCGTGACTGTGTGTGTGTGTGGTATGTGTATGTGGTGTGTGTGTAAGTATGCGCGTGACTGTGTGTGTGTGTGTGTGTGTGTGTGGTATGTGTATGTGGTGTGTGTGTAAGTATGTGCGTGACTGTGTGGGGATGTGTGTGTGTGTGTGTGGTGTGTGTATGTGCTGTGTGTGTAAGTATGTGTGTGTGTGTGTGTGTGTACAGTGTGTGTGTACAGTGTGTGTGTGTATGTGTGTGTGTGTATTTGTGTGGTTAGGGTGTGTATTACTGTAAGTATATGTGTGGTGTGGTGTGTGTGTGTAAGTATGTGCGTGACTGTGTGTGGATGTGTGTGTGTAGTGGTAATGTATGTGGTGTGTGTGTGTGTAGTGTGTGTGTGGGTGGGGGTTGCATATGTGTGTGCTTTTGTGTGTGTGTGTGTATTTGTGTGGTTAGGGTGTGTATTACTGTAAGTATATATGTGGTGTGTGTGTGTAAGTATGTGCGTGACTGTGTGTGGATGTGTGTGTGTAGTGGTAATGTATGTGGTGTGTGTGTGTGTAGTGTGTGTGTGTGTAGTGTGTGTGTGTGTGTGGGGGTTTGCATATGTTTGTGCTTTTGTGTGTGTGTGTGTATTTGTGTGGTTAGGGTGTGTATTACTGTAAGTATATGTGTGGTGTGTGTGTGTGTGTGTGTGTGTGTGTGTAAGTATGTGTGTGACTGTGTGTGGATGTGTGTGTGTAGAGGTAATGTGTGTGGTGAGTGGATGTGTGTAGTGGTAATGTGTGTGGTGAGTGTGTGTGGTGTGTGTGTGTAAGTATGTAAATGACTGTGTGTGTGTGTCTGTGTGTGTGTGTGTGTGTGTGTGTGTGTGTGTGTGTGTGTGTGTGTGTGTGTGTGTGTGTGGTGGTAATGTGTGTGGTGAGTGTATGTGGTGTGTGTGTAGTGTGTGTGCATGTGGGTTTGTGTATGTGTGTGTGTAGTGTGTGTGTGTGTGTATTTGTGTGGTTAGGGTGTGTATTACTGTAAGTATATGTGCGGTGTGTGTGTGTGTATATTTGTGGTTAGTTTGTGGTGAGTGTAAGTATGTGTGTGACTGTGTGTGTGGTAAGTGTATGTGGTGTGTGTGTAAGTATGTGCGTGACTGTGTGTGTGTGTGTGTGTGTGTGTGTGTGTGTGTGTGTGTGTGTGTGGTATGTGTATGTGGTGTGTGTGTAAGTATGTGCGTGACTGTGTGGGGATGTGTGTGTGTAAGTATGTGCGTGACTGTGTGTGTGTGTGTGTGTGTGTGTGTGTGTGTGTGTGTGTGTGTGTGTGTGTGTGTGTGTGTGTGTGTGTGGTGGTAATGTGTGTGGTGAGTGTATGTGGTGTGTGTGTAGTGTGTGTGCATGTGGGTTTGTGTATGTGTGTGTGTAGTGTGTGTGTGTGTGTATTTGTGTGGTTAGGGTGTGTATTACTGTAAGTATATGTGCGGTGTGTGTGTGTGTATATTTGTGGTTAGTTTGTGGTGAGTGTAAGTATGTGTGTGACTGTGTGTGTAGTAAGTGTATGTGGTGTGTGTGTATGTGCGTGACTGTGTGTGTGTGTGTGTGTGTGTGTGTGTGTGTGTGTGTGTGTGTGTGTGTGTGTGTGTGTGTGTGTGTGTGGTATGTGTATGTGGTGTGTGTGTAAGTATGTGCGTGACTGTGTGGGGATGTGTGTGTGTAAGTATGTGCGTGACTGTGTGGGGATGTGTGTGTGTGTGTGTGGTATGTGTATGTGGTGTGTGTGTAAGTATGTGCGTGACTGTGTGGGGATGTGTGTGTGTGTGTGTGTGTATGGTATGTGTATGTGGTGTGTGTATGTGGTGTGTGTGTGTGTGTGTGTGGTATGTGTATATGGTGTGTGTGTGTAAGTATGTGTGTGTGTGTGTGTGTGTGTATATGTGTGTGTGTGTGGTATGTGTGGTATGTGTATGTGGTGTGTGTGTAAGTATGTGCGTGACTGTGTGGGGATGTGTGTGTGTATAGTGGTAATGTGTGTGGTGAGTGTTTGTGTGTGTGTGTGCATGTGGGTTTGCGTATGTGTGTGTTTGTGTGGTTAGTGTGTGAGTTGGTGTAAGTATGTGTGTGGTGTGTGTGTGTGTATGTGTGTGTATTTGTGTGGTAAGGGTGTGTATTACTGTAAGTATGTGTGTGGTGTGTGTGTGTATCTTTATGGTTAGTTTGTGGTGAGTGTAAGTATGTGTGTGTGTGTGTGTGTGTGTAAGTATGTGTGTGACTGTGTGTGGATGTGTGTGTGTAGAGGTAATGTGTGTGGTGAGTGGATGTGTGTAGTGGTAATGTGTGTGGTGAGTGTATGTGGTGTGTGTGTGTAAGTATGTAAATGACTGTGTGTGTGTGTGTGTGTGTGTGTGTGTGTGTGTGTGTGTGTGTGTGTGTGTGTGTGTGTGTAGTGGTAATGTGTGTGGTGAGTGTATGTGGTGTGTGTGTAGTGTGTGTGCATGTGAGTTTGTGTATGTGTGTGTTTGTGTGTGTGTGTGTGTGTGTATTTGTGTGGTTAGGGTGTGTATTACTGTAAGTATATGTGCGGTGTGTGTGTGTATATTTGTGGTTAGTTTGTGGTGAGTGTAAGTATGTGTGTGACTGTGTGTGTGGTAAGTGTATGTGGTGTGTGTGTAAGTATGTGCGTGACTGTGTGTGTGTGTGGTATGTGTATGTGGTGTGTGTGTAAGTATGCGCGTGACTGTGTGTGTGTGTGTGTGTGTGTGTGTGTGTGGTATGTGTATGTGGTGTGTGTGTACGTATGTGCGTGACTGTGTGGGGATGTGTGTGTGTAAGTATGTGCGTGACTGTGTGGGGATGTGTGTGTGTGTGTGTGTGGTATGTGTATGTGGTGTGTGTGTAAGTATGTGCGTGACTGTGTGGGGATGTGTGTGTGTGTGTGTGTGTGTGTGTGTGTGTGTGTGTGTATGTGGTGTGTGTGTATGTGGTGTGTGTGTAAGTATTGTGTGTGTGTGTGTGTGTGTGTGGTATGTGTATGTGGTGTGTGTGTGTAAGTATGTGCGTGACTGTGTGGGGATGTGTGTGTGTGTATAGTGGTAATGTGTGTGGTGAGTGTTTGTGTGTGTGTGTGTGCATGTGGGTTTGCGTATGTGTGTGTTTGTGTGGTTAGTGTGTGAGTTGGTGTAAGTATGTGTGTGGTGTGTGTGTATATGTGTGTGTATTTGTGTGGTAAGGGTGTGTATTACTGTAAGTATGTGTGCGGTGTGTGTGTGTGTGTATCTTTATGGTTAGTTTGTGGTGAGTGTAAGTATGTGTGTGATGACTGAGTGTATATGTGTGTGTATTTGTGTGGCTAGTTGGTGTAAGTATGTGTGTGGTATGTGTGTATATTTGTGTAGTGTTTGTGTGTGTTATTTCATTTTTCATTAAACCTAGCCGTGCAGCCTCCAGTCCTGACATAAGATAAATTCTGCTTATCCCAATCTCATTATTACTTGTGCTGTAGTAATGAAATATTTATGCCACAGAGATACATGTGCTGCTGCCTCTGAAGGGATTGCCACCATGATTGGGGAATTAGTGTGTAATGTGTGCTATGAGGAATGTGCGGAGGAAGATAATGTCTCTGTGACTGCTTGTCTCATTCCCTATGCACAACGCATTAAAGGGAAACACACAGCGATCACACACAGAATTACAGCATCTATTATTCTTAGTAAAGCTAAATAGTGGACACTTCTGTTACTCACATTATTCTCATATTAGGTGAAGCCGTTCTGGAGAAATCCCCATTGGAGAGCTCAGTCACGTGACCCAGGATTCCTTCACAAGAGGTTGCAGCTGATTGGGCAAACAGCCACTCCACCCACCTCCTCCCTCTGCTGATGAGAGATAATCTCTTTAAAGTGCTGGCCACAAATATCTTACCAGTCAAGGGAGCAGGTGGATGTGGTCAGGTGATCTGTGCACATAAAAAACTCTAGCAGGTGTCCCCTCCCAGAATATCCTTATGTGTGGGTGATGATGATGTGATTGGGGGAGGAGTCTGGACATCAATTACAAATTTCTACAGGAAATAGAGCAACATGAGCCAACCTGGCAGATAAAAAACTTTCAATATAAGTATTCGAAAAAGCACAGCTGCGCAATGCAGCCCCTGTTGTGCATTTTGTGATGATGCCACCTGCAGTTCAACAGGCAGTTCTTGAGGTTGGCTAGTGTGTTGTTGCTGTCTGTGTCCACCTTTAGGAGATTAGCTATAAACACTTGCAGTAATAAATCCCGATAGACATGCTTACTTTTCCCCACTCTAGAAAACTCTGCGACCCTTTCTTGCTCTATCCAGCCCCCAAATAAAAGTTTTCGGTGGAATAAAATGTTAAGCTTCATTTTATAAATATTTAAAGTGGTTCTCCAGGCAGAAATACAAAGACGACCATCCGGATGGTAGCTGAAATTTGTACCTGTTCACCAGAATGTCACTTAAATGTCTCCCTATAATGCATTGCACATACTGATATATTTGATTTACCGTATTTTTCAGACCATAAGACACACTTTTTCTTCCCCAAAACTTGGGGGAAAAGTTGCTGCGTCTTATTGTCCGAAGGTTACTCATCCAGCACTGTGCTCCTCTCTCCGTCCAGCTTGTCCACGCATCCCTCTTCTACGTGCATCTTCTTAGATGCCTTCTCCTCCGGCATGGGTGGCATCTTCTGACATAGCTGTACGCAGCGGCCGCCTGCTGCTGTATAGCTCCAGGTCCTCCGTCCTTTAGGCCTCCTTCTTCTTCCATTGCCATCTCCTGCATAGCTGTGCACAGCGGCTGCCTGCCGCTGTACAGCTCCGGGTCCCCTGTCCACATAGCCTCCGTCTTCTTCCGCATTGGTAAATTCTCCTGACTGAGGTATGGTCCTCCCTCACTCCAGCTCCACTTTCTCAGTTTCCATTGGCAATCAGTCAGAGAAGAAGGGATTAGGGGAGGTGCAGAAGAAGCTGCTGTGTGGAGTTGTTCAACTCACTCTGAATTGTGATACACCGCCCAGAGGCCAGATACAAGCAGTGCAACCCGAGTCACCTACATTACGTAGGAGAGGCAGTTCAATCATAAAACTGTTATGGTATATACTTCTTATCTCATCTTCAGTGTCTGCAGTCAGTCAGCCGTAGGCAGGAAATGTCATGGTGAAAAAAGGCAGCTGGGGGAGGAATTCACCTCTACATTTTTTTAGTGATGCTCAGAGGATTGCATCATCATTTCCCAGAATGCACCACGCTGGTATGTAGGCTGGTTTAGAACAGAGAAAGCTGGAATTCAGAAATCAGGTTCTGGGGGCTCCTCCTGAGACACAGATATTGCTGCTCCTGTGTTTCACACTGATGTACATGTGCGGAGTGCTCTCAATGGCAAATTGTTTTTATTCAATACCCAGCTGCCCAGGGGTAGGAGATTTCTTTAGGTGTACGTAGGTTTCCGGCGGCTAATATTTGGGCACACGGAGAAGTCGAGAGATGGCGCTTCCTGCGCTAGGTAATCTGGGGTAATAAAACAAATACACCCCCCTACTGATGACCTGATTTGTCCTTTTGGCTATGTAATTTGGAGTTCAGCTAAATGCCAACACCTAAATTATAGCGATTAAAAGAGAACACCCCCCCCCCCCCCCCCCCCCCCGGCACCGCTATAGCCATAGTTAATATTACGGTCTATGGTAGGGCTCAAAAAAGGCGCTGCCCGGTGATTTGCACAATGTGTAAAATGTCAGTGATGCATAAATGCATAATGATAACACTAGACTATGACTATGGTAGGATTCGATTGTGAGCTCCTCTGAGGACAGTCAGTGACATAACTATGTACTCTGTAAAGTGCTGCAGAAGATGCCAGTGCTATATAAATACATAATAATATGGTAGGACGTTCGGCTATGACTATGACAGGATTAGATTGTGAGCTCCTCTGAGGACAGTCAGTGACATGACTATGTACTCTGTAATGTGCTGTAGAAGATAGCAGTGCTATACTGTATAAATGCATAATAATAATAAGGTAGGACATTACACTATGACTATGGTAGTATTTAGAGTGCAAGCTTCTGTAGGGACAGTCAGTGACATGACTATGTACTCTGTACAGTGCTGCAGAAGATGTCAGTGCTATATAAATACATAATAATATGGTAGGACATTAGGCTATGACTATGACAGGATTATATTGTGAGCTCCTCTGAGGACAGTCAGTGACATAACTATGTACTCTGTAATGTGCTGCAGGATATGTCAGTGCTATATAAATACATAATAATATGGTAGGACAGTAGACTACGACTATGGTAGGATTAGATTGTGAGCTCCTCTGAGGACAGTCAGTGACATGACTATGTACTCTGTAAAGTGCTGCAGAAGATGCCAGTGCTATATAAATACATAATAATATGGTAGGACGTTCGGCTATGACTATGACAGGATTAGATTGTGAGCTCCTCTGAGGACAGTCAGTGACATGACTATGTACTCTGTAATGTGCTGTAGAAGATAGCAGTGCTATATAAATGCATAATAATAATAAGGTAGGACATTACACTATGACTATGGTAGTAATTAGAGTGCAAGCTTCTGTAGGGACAGTCAGTGACATGACTATGTACTCTGTACAGTGCTGCAGAAGATGCCAGTGCTATATAAATACATAATAATATGGTAGGACGTTAGGCTATGACTATGACAGGATTAGATTGTGAGCTCCTCTGAGGACAGTCAGTGACATGACTATGTACTCTGTACAGTGCTGCAGAAGATGCCAGTGCTATATAAATACATAATAATATGGTAGGACGTTAGGCCATGACTATGACAGGATTAGATTGTGAGCTCCTCTGAGGACAGTCAGTGACATAACTATGTACTCTGTAAAGTGCTGCAGAAGATGTCAGAGATGTATAAATGTTTAATAATAATCATCATCCTCATCATCATAAAAAGTGCACTTAAGGGAAAGATTTTCGTCATATTAGTAATTTACACAAAATAAAATACTAACAGAAAAGTAATTTAAACATAAAGTTGCAATAAATTGTACGAGTCTCACATAAGTCCTATCAGCAACTTAATCATCACTCAACATATGGACTGTCTTCAAATAATACACTTCAGATGCCCGACAGAGAAGGAAAAGAGGAGTGTGAAATACTTTACTGTAAATATTTTCTTCTAGGTGCTCATAGCTGTCAGTGGCGGTGAGATGTCAGATTGGAAAGCTTTGCCTGCAGGATGAGGACAAAGCCGGAAACCTTGCACTTGAAAAGAAGGGCACTGCTATAGGCACCCATTATAAAAGCCGCAACTAGCGGCAATGTTGGGAAATCTCGGGGCCCGTTATATAATGCCGTATAGCTGTAAGCCTCGGAGCCCGTTATTTTATCGGGTGCGCAAATTGTTGCAAATCATGGCTTTGCAGTGTGTGTGTGTGGGGGGGTGTTTATGTTAAAGTTTAGGTGACATTGAGGGGGGTGGTTAAGGGTTAGGAGCAACCAGGAGAAGTTAAGGGTTAGTACAAGGCATCAGTAGAGGGAGGAGGTTTTGCATTGGTAGAGGGAGGTCCTAGGATTAGGTATCGGTAGAGGGAGGTCCAAGGATTAGGCATCGGTAGGAGGAGGTTTTAGGATTACACATCGGTAGAGGGAGATCTAAGGGTTAGGCATTGGTAGAGAGGTCTTGGGGTAGACATCGGTAGTTGGAGGTCTTAAGGTTAGGCATCAGTAGAGGGAGGTCTCAGGGTTTGGCATCCGTAGAGGGAGGTCTTAGGGTTAGGTATCGGTAGAGGAAGGTCTTAGGGTTTGGCATTGGTAGAGGGAGATCTTAGGGTTAGGCATCAGTAGAGGGAGGTCTCAGGGTTTGGCATCCGTAGAGGGAGGTCTTAGGGTTAGGTATCGGTAGAGGAAGGTCTTAGGGTTATGCATTGGTAGAGGGAGATCTTAGGGTTAGGCATCAGTAGAGGGAGGTCTCAGGGTTTGGCATCCGTAGAGGGAGGTCTTAGGGTTAGGTATCGGTAGAGGAAGGTCTTAGGGTTATGCATTGGTAGAGAGAGATCTTAGGGTTAGGCATCGGTAGAGGAAGGTCTTAGGGTTAGGCATTAATAGAGGGAGATCTTACGGTTAGGCATTGGTACAGGGAGGTCTTAGTGTTTGGCATTGGTAGAGGGAGATCTTAGGGTTAGGCATCAGTAGAGGGAGGTCTCAGGGTTTGGCATCCGTAGAGGGAGGTCTTAGGGTTAGGTATCGGTAGAGGAAGGTCTTAGGGTTAGGCCTTGGTAGAGGGAGATCTTAGGGTTAGGCATCGGTAGAGGGAGGTCTTAGGGTTTGGCATCCGTAGAGGGAGGTCTTAGGGTTAGGTATCGGTAGAGGAAGGTCTTAGGGTTTGGCATTGGTAGAGGGAGATCTTAGGGTTAGGCATCAGTAGAGGGAGGTCTCAGGGTTTGGCATTCGTAGAGGGAGGTCTTAGGGTTAGGTATCGGTAGAGGAAGGTCTTAGGGTTATGCATTGGTAGAGGGAGATCTTAGGGTTAGGCATCGGTAGAGGAAGGTCTTAGGGTTAGGCATTAATAGAGGGATATCTTAGGGTTAGGCATCGGTAGAGGTAGGTCTTAGTGTTTGGCATTGGTAGAGGGAGATCTTAGGGTTAGGCATCGGTAGAGGGAGGTCTTAGTGTTTGGCATTGGTAGAGGGAGGTCTTTGGGTTAGGTATCGGTAGAGGGAGGTCTTAGGGTTAGGCATCGGTAGAGGGATGTCTTAGGGTTAGGCATCGGTAGAGGGATGTCTTAGGGTTAGGCATCAGTAGAGGGAAGTCTTAGGGTTAGGCATCAGTAGAGGGAGGTCTTAGGGTTAGGCATCGGTAGAGGGAGGTCTTAGTGTTTGGCATTGGTAGAGGGAGGTCTTTGGGTTAGGCATCGGTAGAGGGAGGTCTTAGGGTTAGGCATAGGTAGAGGGAGGTCTTAGGTTTAGGCATCCATAGAGGGAGGTCTTAGGGGTAGACATTGGTAGAGGAAGGTCTTAGGGTTAGGCATCGGTAGAGGGAGGTCTTAGGGTTAGGCATCGGTAGAGGGGGGTTTTAGATTTAGGCATCGGTAGAGGGAGGTCTTAGGGTTAGGCATCGGTAGAGGGAGGTCTTAGGGTTAGGCATCGGTAGAGGGAGGTCTTAGGGTTAGGCATCGGTAGAGGGAGGTCGAGCGGGGTTTTAGGTTTAGGCATCGGTAGAATGAGGGTGCTTTGTGAGAGTAGGTTGAGCATGTGAAATTTGCAAATTCAGATATGCAGCATTTCTGACCAACACACCTAAGATGAATCCTTTGCAAATCTGGGGCCTAAATTGGCTTATTTGCATCGAAAGCTATAGACTAGAGATGAACATGCAAAATTCCCTACTTGATTTTGTAGCAAATTTTCCTAACTTTAGCTTAATTGCAAAATTGCAGCCAAAATTCTTAATTTGTTCACATTTGCATTGAAGTTTTTATTAGGCCAAAATTTACAGCTGGTTGCAAAGCCATACATGATATCAACACCAAATGTGGTATGTTTATACCACATTTGGTGTTTATCCCACATTTGGTATTTGTACCACATTTGGGGGGGGGGGGGGGGGGGGGTGGAGCAGCAGGACAATCGCACAGCACCATTTCCCCCAGCACAGTACAAAGTGCGCCAACTGGGTAATATTCAAAACTCCACCCCCTTTCCATGAACAGTGAAGGCCCGTGCTGCACCACCACCACAACAATCTAACAAGTCTGTTGCTGTGCTATTGACTCAAATGCAAATGCCTGCCGCATGGTACCGCTCAGCAAAGCACTGCAGGTTCTGCATGGCCTCTGCGTCATCAGAACCTCTTTAAGGCAAGGTGACAATGATCAAGGAAGCAGTTCCGAAACATGTTAGCCATTTTATGCTGAATCCGATTGCTCAAATACAATTCTTTGGAACTTTACTACGAAGTGGATTGGGCTGATCTTCCATTACTGCAAGGGGACGATTTCAGTAAAGTGGGGAATATCACTTTAAAAGGAGTGGACACCCTCGTTCAACACCCCCTGATTGAGGAACGATGCATCACATGGACATGGGGCATAGTGCAAGTGTAAGCCAAGACTCTCACCTTTCCAGTGATATTTACATTTCCAAAGTGTAGAAAATATGATTTAATCACTGTTCTCAATCACTGTTTTTTCCTCTTTAAAAACCAAAGCAATTTTCACATCACGCTCCTCTTATTCATTCGCCAATAACGTTATCGTTACTTATCACACCAAAATGATCTATATATTGGAGGTTTTTTTCACCACAAATTAAGCTTTCATTAGGTGGAACTTTTTGCTAAGAATTATTTTATTTTCCATGCATTTTAAGGGGAATTATAAGAAAAATATGGAAAAAATTATTTCTCAGTTTTTAGCCATTTTAGTTTTAAAATAAAAAAATGATAGATAAAACCCATACGTTTTATTTGCCCATTTGTTCCAATTATTACAATGTTTAAATTGTTGTCCCTAGTACAATGTATGCCAATTATTTGGAAATAAAGGTGTATTTTTTTTCTATTTTTTTTAAAGTGTTTTATTTTGGTAAATAGGTATGGGGTAAAGGTGAAAGGGGTTAAAAATCTAATAAAATGTACCCATTTTTTTTTATATATAATAGTGCAGGTGGGTGCATCTTTAATTTTTGGCCACAGGAGGGCACCACAGTTAATTCCTGTGTACTGTGAACAGTATATAGGAAGTGTTATGTGTATCTGGTTTGCTTTCACTTTGTGAATGAATAACAGCATTGCGCTGATGTTTGCTTTCATTTATCACAGGCACTGTGATCGGCTTTGGGAACAGCTGTTCCCATTCACCGTTCACTGAATGCTGGAATGAAGACGGCAAAGAACGTCAGTGGCGCAGCGATTGCAAATACACAGGTATGCATTTCTCCGCCCCTGGTTGTTAAAGTGAACCTAAAGTCACTTAAAAAAACGAGATTAACTCACCTGGGGCTTCCCTCAGCCCCCTGCAGACGATCGGTGCCCTCGCAGCTCCGCTCCGATGTCCCAGGACCCGCCGGCGAGCACTTCCGGTTTGGCCGTCACCGGCCGACAGGGATGGGAACGCGAGTGATTGTTCGCGTTCCCAGCCTGTATATCGCCCCCTATGCTGCTATTGCGGCCAGGAGGTCACAATACAGCAGGCAGTCAAAAAAGCTAGATGGTAAAATACGTAAGTACCATATAGGTACTTATATTGTGTTGAACTTTTTATAAACTAGTCTAGAGTCTTTTTCCTGAGCCTATCCTGAGGTCTTCTGGGAAACCAGAAATAGAAATCTGCAGTGAGAGAGATACCCCCCCCCCCACCCCATTAAGTAATTCTCATTTTTCTGGTGGAGGATCCGGGCATTGTTATTCTTTATTCATTTTTCTCGTAACACAATGCCACAGTCGCCATCAATCTTCTGCTTAACCTGCTCTGCATGGAAATTGAATTTTTTCGATTTTACAGGAAAAAACGTGTAAATGAAACGCTGCTGTTTCCAATTTGCACCGCCACATTGCGGACCCCTCCCCGCCCTGGGACGCTGCGAGTTTACTGGGGTAACAACTGTTATATTTTCTGCGGATGATTGTGGCGAGCCGTTTATCAAGCAGCGGACCTTAGTAAACGCTTTATCGTCCTCTGGAATAGTGAGTGCAGGCGCAGCGCCGGCCGCTTCACCCGCCGATAATTCAATGACTTTTTCATCTTCGATAATTGTCTCGGGGACTGGTTACATAATTTAGCGACCCTTTGGAAATGTAATATATATGATAATGTAAAACATAGGTTGTAATGACAGTGCCCTGTCTCGTGTCTCTTTCATTTCTCTGTGGTGGACGGCGCTGTCCAGGGGACATACATTATACATACTCAGAAATGAAGGACATGACATGCTGCATTATTCATGGAACCAAGGGCTGAAATCATAAGAGAAAGATAAACATACGTGTTGTGATTGTGTGTGTTACCTGTCTATCTATCTATGGCCATACACTGATATATTTGCAGCAGATTCGACTATCAGATAGATTTCTGTCAGATGCCTGTCAGGTAGAATCTGACAAGAATCTATCTGATGTGTGCCACATGTTAGGAACACATTTCCAATAGATTTCATGCTGGGAATACACCATGGGCCTGATTCACAAAGCGGTGATAAGTTATCACGCCTAAAAGACTTTAGGCATGATAACCTTTGCACCACACTGGTGAAAAGCCAGTTTAGGCGTGATAAGTTTAGGCATGATAAGTTTAGGTGTGATAAGTTTAGGTGTGATAAGTTTAGGCTTGCTAAGTTTAGATAAGTGTAGATAGCGTGCAAAGTCCTGCACACAAAGCAGCGCTATTAAACTCTATGCGAAGTGCACCAGACTTTGCTAGCGCAAAACTTTTGATCAGCTGTGCACTGCGGTGCTAACGCAGTTGGGGCCTGATTCACAAACCGGTGCTAACAGTTAGCACCCTGGTGAAAAGCCCTTTATCATGCCTAAACTCAGTTTAGGCATGATAAGTTTAGGTGTGATAAGTTTAGGTGTGATAAGTTTAGGCATGATAAGTTTAGGTGTGATAAGTTTAGGTGTGATAAGTTTAAGCGCCAACTGCGTTAGCACCGCAGTGCACAGCTGATCAAAAGTTTTGCGCTAGCAAAGACTGGTGCACTTCGTATAAAGTTTAATGGCGCTGCTTTGCGTGCGGGACTTTGCAAGCAATCTAAACTTATCTAAACTTAGCATGCCTAAACTTATCACACCTAAACTTATCATGCCTAAACTTATCACACCTAAACTTATCACACCTAAACTTATCATGCCTAAACTGAGTTTAGGCGTGATAAAGGGCTTTTCACCAGGGTGCTAACTGTTAGCACCGCTTTGTGAATCAGGCCCCATGCGTTTTTTATGCTGGGCATACACGGTTAGATCCGGCGGCTCGATTAGCCGCCAGATTGACTCCTGCCGTTTCCCTGCGCATCCCCGCGGCCGCCCAGATCGATTCCCGCTCGTCCCCGCGGGCGCTACCTTATCTTCCTCTTGATTTCCGCTATTGTCCGCCCGCGGATATCGAGCGGGGAATCGATCCGCACGGTAGTCGGACATATCGGAAATTATCAATTGATCCATCAGTGGCTCGATTGATAACAAACTATCTACCCGTGTATTCCCAGCATAAGGCAGATAGATGGTTCAATAGATAATTTCCGACATGCCCGATATCACTTTCGATCGTTTTGCCGCTCGAATCCTGATAGAAGTGAATGGAAATTGATAAGAAAAGATAAGAGAATTGAGCAGGAAATCGAGCGGAAAAATGAATCGAAAACACGATCGAACGGCAAATCGACCACAAAAAATGCATCGTGTATTCCCAGCATCAGAATGAAATCTATTTGAAATCTATTGAAAATCGATCTAAAGGCATTACTGCACCATTAGATCCAATGCAACTCTATGGGCCATCGATCTGCTGCCAGCAATAGATCCCCAGATTTTCCATCCTGTCATATAGATCAACTATCTAATTAATCTATCTATCTATCTATCTATAGTCTGTCTGTCTGTCTGTCTGTCTGTCTGTCTGTCTATCTGTCCGTCTATCTGTCTGTCTGTCTGTCCGTCTATCTATCTATCATCTCTACCTTCTATCCTTTCTCCCTTCCTTCCTTCTCCTCTCTATTTCTCTCTCTCTCCCTTCCTTCCATTTTCTCACTATTGACTAGTCACCTAGCAAAGTCAGGCCGGCTCAACATCACCGCCAGCCAGGCCAGCACAGCATCACCGTCAGCCAGGCCAGCACAGCATTACCGTCAGCAAGGCCGGCACAGCATCACCACCAGCAGGCCATCACAGCATCACCGTCAGCCAGGCCAGCACAGCATCACCGTCAGCCAGGCCAGCACAGCATCACCGTCAGCCAGGCCAGCACAGCATTACCGTCAGCAAGGCCGGCACAGCATCACCACCAGCACGCCATCACAGCATCACCGCCAGCCGAGTACAGCGCACAGGCCAGCCAGCCGAAGGCAAGACAGAAGCCAGATGAGGGGCTTATATATGTGAAATACTGCCTATTGAATATATTTAAGTTACGCCACTGCTATGTTCAAGTACTTTGGCCTCACCTATGACTACGCCCACTTTTCACGACATGGCCACGCCCATTTTTTTGCCGCACACTCGTTCCCTCTTGGTGCCCCTAGGGTGCCCCGGATCTCCTAGGAACCTAGACACGCCCTTGGGTCTGCAAAACATACATATCAAAATACCACAATTGTGAATAATCCAAAGGCGGATACAAGACAAAAAGTACAACAGTAAAATACCTGAGAAAAATTAGTACATTTGCAGGACATTCTATCAGAGTAAAACCAACAAGCAGGGGCGTTGCAATAGGGGTTGCAGAGGTAGCGACCGCATCGGGGCCCTTGAGCCAGAGGGGCCCCGAAGGTCTTTCCCTCAACCACAGTATTAGCTTTCTATTGGTCCTGTGCTCATAATAATCACTTCTATAGATACTTTGAACAGTGGTAATCATTAACAAGCTATTTCCCATCCCCTTCTTGCACCTCTGACACTGTAGTTGCCATTGGCAGGTTTTGGTGCGCCGTATCAATTGTTATGTATAGAGTGCTTGGGGGGCCCCATTGTAAAACTTGTATCGGGGCCCACAGCTCCTTTGCTACGCCACTGGCAACAAAATATGTCAACAGGACATACTAAACTTTAATATAACAGGGCTATCATACTAGAAAGTAAAATAGAGCGTTAAACCAACAGTTATTAAAAGGATTGTATCATAACCAGGAGACTTTTACATGGTAACCATTAATGGTGATAAGGTCCATTTACCCCATAACTTAGCAAATTTACCAGGACAATTCCTATGCTGATAGACAAGTTTGATGTATGGTAAGACTTTATTAACCTCAAGGACCCACTCAGTGATTGATGGTACTTGCGTAGTAATCCAACACATTGTAATAGTTCTATGTGCATATAAAAGAGGTTCCCGCAACATGGTACGTTCAAATGTGGTATATTGGTGTTCTGGAATTAGGCCCAGCAAACAAACCTTAGGACATTATGCAGGAAAACAGAGGCGCCAAGAGGATAAAAGGAAGCTAAATGAGCTTAAAAAACAAATTCTTGGTAAATAGAGGAGGTAGTGGTGGACTTACTGTGAGGTGCCTGGCTCTTCTACTGACCACATATGCTATTGCTCCGTTGTTATTGCCTGATGAAGCGGGATCAAACCTGCGAAACACGTTGCATATTTGGAGTTCATAAATAAAATATATTGACTGTCTTCACTACAGTCGTTGTGTGTCTACTTGGAGGAGATAAGTCCACCACTACCTCCTCTATTTACCAAGAATTTGTTTTTTAAGCTCATTTAGCTTCCTTTTATCCTTTTGGTGCCTCTGTTCTCCTGCATAATATTGAGTCCATCCTGGGTGGTTGAATCCCTTTTTCTCATCTACAGAGAGCGACTTCTTATTCCTGAGTGGGGTCAGGAAAATCTCCGCACCTGCCTTTACAGTGGTTGCCTAATGGTAACCCTGATTTGTGAGTATTAATATTTACTTTATCTAGTAACCATTTAACAGTACATATTACACTATTGGGGCTCTTGGTGTTCCTTGTTTTTAAACCTTAGGACATGGGACTATGGGTTTCTCCAATTACTCAGCAAGTAGTTGTATTACTTGTTGCCAATAAGAACCTATTGAGGGACATCCCCACAGCATATGCCAAAAGTCAGCTGAGGAAGCTGTACACCTGGGATCAACCAGAAAAAAATTACGGTAGGTTTAATTTTAGAAAGTCTGAGGAGGGTAAGATATGCCTGTCTGATAAAATAAATCTGGATTCATTTACCACTTGCAGAGATTGATGCATAGACATGAGATTCAAGGGCATCCTCCCACTCCTCATCATCTAGATCTGTCAAGAAATGAGACTATGTAGATCTAATTCACTTCATGTTTAGCATAAGTTCTGCAGTGTTCTCCAGCTCACAACAAGGACCTCAGTAAATCAACCCTTAAGTTCCTCCTGCTACTGTCGTCTGCGGTCTTGACCATATACACCTACAAAGAGTTCACTTTGCTCAGAAAAGCAACCACGTGTACTGTGACATTTCTCATGGGAAGAAAATCCTGGTTACATTTAGCAGCTATGCTTTGTGAGGAGCTCTGCTTTCCCTCTGACAGGTGACCATGCTTCTCCTCTTCTCAGAAGGTATGAGTTTGGCCCTGACCTCGGAAGGGCGTGATATGTTTAAGGCTGAGGACCGTGAAGAATTAGAGTCTCCGAGGGGCCGCCGGTGCTAATTGTGGCTCTGGAGCGATGCTGGTACGTGGAGCGCTGAGCTGCGTTTCTGTGTTTGTTTTACAGCCCCGATAAATTATTCATACACTTACTTGGCAAACATCGCTGCTTTTACTGTAACTTGTGACGCACGCGGCTGTGGCCTAAGTGCTGAGCAAGAAGGGCACTCAAGAGGATGGGGATCGGGCGAGGTTGTCCTGCAGGTGAAGGCAAGTCTCCTGCTCATTACAATGCGAGAAAGCAGAAATGGCAGATCTGATTCAAAGCAAAACTGAACTCGGGAGGAGTACGGAGGCTGTCATGTTTTTTTTTCTTCTTTTTGAAAAATTGCCGGTCTCCTACTTCCAATATTCTAGCGCTCCCCAGGAAAGCGGTGCTTTGGGTGCCTGGCGCCACCCCCGTAGCGCCTGACGTAGGTGCTGCTATAGTGTGCACAGGTAATTTGGGGTTCCAGCGATCTCCGGACCCTGAATTACTTCTCCCTCCTAGTTGCAATGACTCGGAGGCGTAATAGTATTTTACATCGCCGGGGATTTGAGCGGCAGCAGGGCGAGCTGACATTAGGCTCACCATGCGCCCAGCTCATCGGTGGCGTACATATACCTACGTCTCCCCAATGTTGGATGATTGGACATAGGGAACGTTTGTAATCACGTCTCTGGACCCTGCTCTTTACTAAGGAATGATGTCACACAGAGAGAGAGAGGTCCTTCCATGGCGCATACCGCAATTTTCTGGCGCACCATTGAAAAGCATGGTAAACGTAATTTAACGTTTTGAAGTGCAACATTCTGCCGCATGGCGCACTGCCGGTAATTACCTATCACTGCGCCACAATGTTGCACTTCAAAACGGTAAATTATGTTTACAGTGCTTTTTAATGGTGCACCAGAAAGTTCAGTGTGACAGGCAGCAGGGGTGATACATTACCTGCTCCTGGACGATCCTCTCCACTTGTTAGTTTGAATGAGCCCGGCAGCCAGCCAATCACCATGCGGCTTCAGTCCCCACATGGTGATTGGTTGGCAGCGGGACTCTTTCAAACTAAACAGGAAGTGGGGAGAAGACGGGATCGCCACCAGGTAATGTATCACAGATGGCGGTAATTACATTTTATTGCTAAGGTTATTTAATGCTTTAGGACATTTATAAAACGTTAATTAACCTTAGTAGCAAGATCCCATTAACGGCATCACCCTGAGCCATTTTTTCCCTGCGCCTCTTTACTATGTACACCTTACAGCAATCTGTGTAAGAAATACAATAGCAACAGGCTACTGGATATACTGTTAGCCACGTGGGAAGCAATTCTGCCCTATTTCCATTATTGCAGACATGTGCTAAGTCTAGCATCTCTTGTGCATCTCTCTCTGTGTAGTGCAGCCAGTCATAAAAGGCTGGTTGTTAGCGCCACCTAACACATTATCCACCATTGGAGGAGAGAGGGTGTCCCAGATAACTGCACAGCCTGGGGACTGCCCTACATATCACATTCATTCTTTGAAGTGGGCAAATTATCCTGTGCTGAGCCAGACACTACTCGTCCCTATACACCTACAGGTCTTTATTCAGATCTTGGAAAAGTGTTCTCCTCACATCCTATCCTGACAGATAGGATGCTAGAGGACAAATATTGCGAAAAATTGTAAAATTTAAAATACATAAAAAAATACATAAATAAAAAATAAGAGTAAAATGAGCCATAAGTTGTTGTTTTTTTTCTGTGTTGCTGTCTCTTACAGTAATTAGTAGAAATCTGCCAAAACTGACAGGTTTTGGACTAGCACATCTCCTCATAGGGGATACTTAGGGTTTTCTTTATTTTAAAAAGCAATTAGTGAATGCGCCTATGCCTGGCTACCTGCCTATACAGGGTGCACTTATGCCTGGCTACCTGCCGTTACTGGGTGCACTTATGCCTGGCTACCTGCCGTTACTGGGTGCACCTATGCCTGGCTACCTGCCTATACTGGGTGCACCTATCTCTGGCTACCTGCCTATCCTGGGTGCACCTATGCCTGGCTACCTGCCTATACAGGGTGCACCTATGCCTGGCTACCTGCCTATACAGGGTGCACCTATGCCTGGCTACCTGCCTATACTGGGTGCACCTATGCCTGGCTACCTGCCTATACTGGGTGCACCTATGCCTGGCTACCTGCCTATACTGGGTGCACCTATGCCTGGCTACCTGCCTATACAGGGTGCACCTATGCCTGGCTACCTGCCGTTACTGGGTGCACCTATGCCTGGCTACCTGCCTATACTGGGTGCACCTATGCCTGGCTACCTGCCTATACTGGGTGCACCTATCTGGCTACCTGCCTATACTGGATGCGCCTATGCCTGCCTACCTGCCTATACTAGGTGCACCTATGCCTGGCTATCTGCCTATACTGGGTGCACCTATGCCTGGCTGCCTGTCTATACTGGGTGCACCTATGCCTGGCTACCTGCCTATACAGGGTGCACCTATGCCTGGCTACCTGCCTATACAGGGTGCACCTATGCCTGGCTACCTGCCTATACTGGGTGCACCTATGCCTGGCTACCTGCCTATACTGGGTGCTCCTATGCCTGGCTATCTGCCTATACGGGGTGTGCCTATGCCTGGCTACCTGCCTATACAGGGTGCACCTATGCCTGGCTACCTGCCTATCCTGGGTGCACCTATGCCTGGCTACCTGCCCTTACTGGGTGCATCTATGCCTGACTACCTGCCTATACTGGGTGCACCTATGCCTGGCTACCTGCCTATACAGGGTGCACCTATGCCTGGCTACCTGCCGTTACTGGGTGCACCTATGCCTGGCTACCTGCCTATACTGGGTGCACCTATGCCTGGCTACCTGCCTATACTGGGTGCACCTATGCCTGGCTACCTGCCTATACAGGGTGCACCTATGCCTGGCTACCTGCCTATACTGGGTGCACCTATCTGGCTACCTGCCTATACTGGATGCGCCTATGCCTGCCTACCTGCCTATACTAGGTGCACCTATGCCTGGCTATCTGCCTATACTGGGTGCACCTATGCCTGGCTGCCTGTCTATACTGGGTGCACCTATGCCTGGCTACCTGCCTATACAGGGTGCACCTATGCCTGGCTACCTGCCTATACAGGGTGCACCTATGCCTGGCTACCTGCCTATACTGGGTGCACCTATGCCTGGCTACCTGCCTATACTGGGTGCTCCTATGCCTGGCTATCTGCCTATACGGGGTGTGCCTATGCCTGGCTACCTGCCTATACAGGGTGCACCTATGCCTGGCTACCTGCCTATCCTGGGTGCACCTATGCCTGGCTACCTGCCCTTACTGGGTGCATCTATGCCTGACTACCTGCCTATACTAGGTGCACCTATGCCTGGCTATCTGCCTATACTGGGTGCACCTATGCCTGGCTGCCTGTCTATACTGGGTGCACCTATGCCTGGCTACCTGCCTATACTAGGTGCACCTATGCCTGGCTATCTGCCTATACTGGGTGCACCTATGCCTGGCTGCCTGCCTATACAGGGTGCACCTATGCCTGGCTACCTGCCTATACTGGGTGCTCCTATGCCTGGCTATCTGCCTATACGGGGTGTGCCTATGCCTGGCTACCTGCCTATACAGGGTGCACCTATGCCTGGCTACCTGCCTATCCTGGGTGCACCTATGCCTGGCTACCTGCCCTTACTGGGTGCATCTATGCCTGACTACCTGCCTATACTGGGTGCACCTATGCCTGGCTACCTGCCTATACAGGGTGCACCTATGCCTGGCTACCTGCCGTTACTGGGTGCACCTATGCCTGGCTACCTGCCTATACTGGGTGCACCTATGCCTGGCTACCTGCCTATACTGGGTGCACCTATGCCTGGCTACCTGCCTATACAGGGTGCACCTATGCCTGGCTACCTGCCTATACTGGGTGCACCTATCTGGCTACCTGCCTATACTGGATGCGCCTATGCCTGCCTACCTGCCTATACTAGGTGCACCTATGCCTGGCTATCTGCCTATACTGGGTGCACCTATGCCTGGCTGCCTGTCTATACTGGGTGCACCTATGCCTGGCTACCTGCCTATACAGGGTGCACCTATGCCTGGCTACCTGCCTATACAGGGTGCACCTATGCCTGGCTACCTGCCTATACTGGGTGCACCTATGCCTGGCTACCTGCCTATACTGGGTGCTCCTATGCCTGGCTATCTGCCTATACGGGGTGTGCCTATGCCTGGCTACCTGCCTATACAGGGTGCACCTATGCCTGGCTACCTGCCTATCCTGGGTGCACCTATGCCTGGCTACCTGCCCTTACTGGGTGCATCTATGCCTGACTACCTGCCTATACTGGGTGCACCTATGCCTGGCTACCTGCCTATACAGGGTGCACCTATGCCTGGCTACCTGCCTATACTGGGTGCACCTATGCCTGGCTACCTGCCTATACTAGGTGCACCTATGCCTGGCTATCTGCCTATACTGGGTGCACCTATGCCTGGCTGCCTGCCTATACAGGGTGCACCTATGCCTGGCTACCTGCCTATACAGGGTGCACCTATGCCTGGCTACCTGCCTATACTGGGTGCACCTATGCCTGGCTACCTGCCTATACTAGGTGCACCTATGCCTGGCTATCTGCCTATACTGGGTGCACCTATGCCTGGCTGCCTGTCTATACTGGGTGCACCTATGCCTGGCTACCTGCCTATACTGGGTGCACCTATGCCTGGCTACCTGCCTATCCTGGGTGCACCTATGCCTGGCTACCTGCCGTTACTGGGTGCACCTATGCCTGGCTACCTGCCTATACTGGGTGCACCTATGCCTGGCTACCTGCCTATCCTGGGTGCACCTATGCCTGGCTACCTGCCTATACAGGGTGCACCTATGCCTGGCTACCTGCCTATACTGGGTGCACCTATGCCTGGCTACCTGCCTATACAGGGTGCACCTATGCCCGGCTACCTGACTATACAGGGTGCACCTATGCCTGGCTACCTGCCTATACAGGGTGCACCTATGCCCGGCTACCTGACTATACAGGGTGCACCTATGCCTGGCTACCTGCATATACTGGGTGCACCTATGCCTTGCTATCTAAATATACTAGGTGCACCTAGGCCTTGCTACCTGCCTATTCTGGATGCACCTATGCCTGGCTACCTGCCTATACTAGATGCACCTATGCCTGGCTACCTGCCTATATGGAGTGCACCTATGCCTGGCTATCTACCTATCCTAGGTACACCTATGTATGGCTACCTGTCTAAACTGGGTGCACCCATGCCTGGCTACCTGCCTATACAGGGTGCACCTATGCCTGGCTACCTGCCTATACAGGGTGCACCTATGCCTGGCTACCTGCCTATACTGGGTGCACCTATGCCTGGCTACCTGCCTATTCAGGGTGCACCTATGCCTGGCTACCTGCCTATACTGGGTGCACCTATGCCTGGCCACCTGCCTATACTGGGTGCACCTATGCCTGGCTACCTGCCGTTACTGGGTGCACCTATGCCTGGCTACCTGCCTATACTGGGTGCACCTATGCCTGGCTGCCTGTCTATACTGGGCACACCTATGCCTGGCTACCTGCTTATACTGGGTTCACCTATACCTGGCTACCTTCCTATACTGGGTGCGCCTATGCCTGGCTACCTGCCTATACTGGGTGCGCCTATGCCTGGCTACCTGCCTATACTAGGTGCACCTATGCCTGGCTATCTGCCTATACTGGATGCACCTATGCCTGGCTACCTGCCATTACTGGGTGCACCTATGCCTGGCTACCTGCCAATACTGGGTGCACCTATGACTGGCTACCTGCCTATACTGGGTGCACCTATGCCTGACTACCTGCCTATACTGGGTGCACCTATGCCTGGCTACCTGCCTATACTGGGTGCACCTATGCCTGGCTACCTGCTTATACTGGGTTCACCTATACCTGGCTACCTGCCTATACTAGATGCACATATGCCTGGCTACCTGCCTATACTGGGTGCACCTATGCCTGGCTGCCTGCCTATACTGGGTGCACCTATGCCTAGCCACCTGCCTATACTGGGTGCACCTATGCCTGGCTACCTGCCGTTACTGGGTGCACCTATGCCTGGCTACCTGCCTATACTGGGTGCACCTATGCCTGGCTGCCTGTCTATACTGGGCACACCTATGCCTGGCTACCTGCTTATACTGGGTTCACCTATACCTGGCTACCTTCCTATACTGGGTGCGCCTATGCCTGGCTACCTGCCTATACTGGGTGCGCCTATGCCTGGCTACCTGCCTATACTAGGTGCACCTATGCCTGGCTATCTGCCTATACTGGATGCACCTATGCCTGGCTACCTGCCATTACTGGGTGCACCTATGCCTGGCTACCTGCCAATACTGGGTGCACCTATGACTGGCTACCTGCCTATACTGGGTGCACCTATGCCTGACTACCTGCCTATACTGGGTGCACCTATGCCTGGCTACCTGCCTATACTGGGTGCACCTATGCCTGGCTACCTGCTTATACTGGGTTCACCTATACCTGGCTACCTGCCTATACTAGATGCACATATGCCTGGCTACCTGCCTATACTGGGTGCACCTATGCCTGGCTGCCTGCCTATACTGGGTGCACCTATGCCTAGCCACCTGCCTATACTGGGTGCACCTATGCCTAGCTGCCTGTCTATCCTGGGTGCACCTATGCCTGGCTACCTGCCTATACTGGGTGCAACTATGCCTGGCTGCCTGTCTATACTGGGCACACCTATGCCTGGCTACCTGCTACCTTCCTATACTGGGGGCACTATATCTAGCTACCTATACTGGGATCACCTATACCTGGGTATCTATACTGGTGGCACCTATATCTACTTACCTATAGTGTGTTTTTTCTGGTGAGGGCACACCGCGGCAATAATGCACAGTGGAAATTGTTGGGTGCTGTGCAAGTTGGGGGGGGGGGGGGGCCTCTTCACAAGTTTGCTTCAGGCAGCAGCAAACCTAGAACTGGCCCTGTTGGCAATCTCTACTAACAACCTGACAGAGGTTCTACACTTTCACATTACACATTACACATTTTTAGTTGTCACTTCATGCAAGGAGCCATGTTACCAAGTGATGCTAGTCCTGTGGTGAGATAAGTCACAAAATGGCTCCCCTCCACCGCCGTCTGCCTCTGAAGGGCCTGAAAGGGCAGAGAGGGTACGGCTTGTCCTGATGAGGGCCACACAGCCACTTGTCACTGTTTACAAGAAGCGGGAAGAACTGTTTAGCTTTTGCGTTAATGTTTGAAGCTGGTGTACACAGGATTATAGGTCAAAATAATGTACTTGACGCTCATAAACACAGACATCTCCTCACACTAATAAAACAGCGGAAAATTTCCTCAGCCTTTATACACACTCATTATTATCATCACATCTTCAAATAAAACAGCGCCGGGCAAAAGTACACATCTGAACAGCCGGACGTCTACGAGTGAGCGGCTCCACAATAATGGCAGCGGAGCATGGTGGGCCGGAGGTGAAGCCTTTCTGATTGCACAGGCTCCTGAAGAAATGTTTGTGATAGTCTCTAAATAGGAGATTTTTTCAGAATCTTGAAGGTCTGCTGTAATTCTTTGAGGCGACGGCGTGAGGAGGCCTGAAGGTCCCACATGGGCCTGGCTCTTGTATTCTGAGGAAAGCAATGTTATGTCAACACGCACAAGTGGGCTTCCGAATTCACGGCTTACATATTCTAAACAAGAAGTCGGAAGTTTGTGTGGTGGAAAATCCATAAGGCTTAGTGCTTGTGAGTTCCATAAGCATCAGAAGTGATAATAAGAAAGACAAACATTTCTATTGTTCCTTCAGTGAAAACCGGATTCATCTGACAGTTTGTTACCGGCAGGCCACCCAGACATTTTGTGGAGAACCAAAACCTCTACCTAGGCCTGGCTGCCAGGGCCAGCACTTCCATTAAGGCAAAGGGGGCATTGTAGTGGCGGTTTGGTATATACTTTACCTGATTCCACTCCAGCCCAGTTGCCATGGTTTCCTCCGCCTTGCCTTCCCCCTTCCTCCTTTCTTGCTGGTGGTGAAATGCACGCATTTACAGATGGCCACAGCGGCACTCTCCCCGTCAAAGCAGGCATGTGACATCACGTCAGTACATCCACGCCTGTGAGGAGGGAAGAGGCGACCTGCTGTCTCACCACCAGGGAGGAAGGAGCATGGCTGAAGGTGTAGCAGGGGAAAACATGGCAACCGGGCTGGCATGGAATTAGGTAAAGTATACACCTCCCTGTCTGCTGCTTGGGGAGAGGGAGGGGCCCCCTGAGCTTAAGGCCACCCTAAAGCTGGCCCTGCTGGCATATGCTTCTTCCACATTGACCAAACAGATGCATACATTTAAAAAACAGTTAAAATCAGCGTACCTCCCAACTTTTTGAGATGAGAAAAAGGGACGCTTGAGCCACGCCCCTACCACACCTCTGATCACGCCCCCATCACACCCCTAGTCACACATACCATAAAGATTTCATAAGAAAAATATGTTGTTTTATAATTTAAACCGCACTGGTCCTTTCTATCCTGGTTCATTTTCCTTCATATTAATATTTTTAAATTAGTAATATATCAATTTAAAGGATGGGAATAAAGTTTAGAGTCATATATAATATATATATATTTACAAAGAAAGAGGGACAAGGTCCTGAAAGAGGGACAGGTTCCCAAGGAGGGACTTTCCCTCCAAAAGAGAGACAGTTGGGAGCTATGAATGGGTGCTGATTTACCGGTTAGTAAATTATCTGTAAATTTACCCTCATTCTACTATCTAGTTATACCAATAGTAGGATATCGGTATTTTTAACCCTTACTTGACCCGCTACTGAGTTAAATATCTGATTTTTTCTCCTTCGAAACATACAGGTTTGCTTTAAAAAGTCTTTTATTGATAAGGCGTGAAAACATCTCCTGAGAGAAAAGTTAATCGGTGATGAGCCTGGAGAGATTTCATTTCCTACCTGAGGTCCTTCTATTGAGTGATGTTGTTGTCTATGACCTCCATTGATTGTCCTCTGAGGAACCATCTCATAAACTGGTGCCGGTAGCCGGAAATTTCCATGACATCTATAAAGTGTGGGTGCTGACAAGGTGATAACTCTGCCCTGTCGGTGTGGCTTTCTCTGAGGATGGATGGAACGTGGTCACACTAATAATAGATGGAGGGAACATGTCTTCCAGACCCCCCCGGACACATAGTCTTCATGGCTGGACGGGGCCCATTTTCCTCCTGCTGGTATTTATGGAGGCAGCTATAGATCATATCTGTTTATCACCCAGCCAACAACTGTTTGCTTCTGTCCTAGAACTAACTAACCCATGTCGGCAGAAATGTTGTATATAGCTTGCAACAGGGCCAGATTTTGATTGGCCATATTGCAAATTGCATACTATTTGCATTCAATTTGCACACAAGCTAAAATTATTAAAGTAAACCTGAGATGAAAGGAGGGAAAAGTTTTCTACAGACCTGGGGCTTCCTCCAGCCCCCTCTAGGCTGATCACTCCCTCGCTGTGGTCCGAAGCCTCCTGGATCCTCCAGTAGCAGCCCTGTTATCTTCGGCCAGTCAGCATAGGCGCAGTGTGGCCAAGTGCCTTCAGCCATATACGTATATCAGATTGTCCGACCATCTGACCATATGTTTTCTTCAGCTAATTTAGTATTGCATGCATGCAATGACATGTGACATCACGATGAGATAAACTACACATATATTACTAGACCTGTTACAAAAATACATCCCCTTCTGTCTGAGTTAAAAAAAAAAAAACCTTGGGTTGTTATCTATGCAAAAGAGCTTGTTGAACTGCTTGTCAAATTCAGTCTCCTGAAAAGTAAATAGAAGCTAAAAGGCTGATAGTGTATCTATCAGGAAAAACAGAATTAGGGTCCTGACTGACACACCAAATTGCGTTTTGACTTACATTAAAATCACAGTAAAATTGCGACAAAAGTGATTCAATTGAGATTTAAAAAACAAAATGCGATTTTACCGCAATTTTAATGTCAATGGAGGCATTTAAAAAAAAAATGATCTGCAAAACGCTATTTGGTGTGTCAGGGCCCATAGTGAGGTTTTACTGCGGGTAAGTTCAAAGGGTCATTACTTCTGCTTCTTTTTCAGCTTAAAGAGGAACTTCAGCCTAAACAAACATACAGTACGGTCATTTAGTTACATTAGTTATGTTAATTAAAATAGATAATATAATATAGTTCAGTGGCTCCCAACCTTTTTGAAGTTGTGACACATGACGCCAAATGCTCAGATCTCCATGACACATCACATATGTATAGGTAGAATAGCTGCCCCAGTATAGGTAGTATAGGTGCCCCAGTATAGGTAGTATAGGTGCCCCAGTATGGGTAGAATAGCTGCCCCAGTATGGGTGGTATAGATGCGCCAGTATATGTAGTATAACTGCCCCATTATAGGTAGTATAGCTGCCCCAGTATAGGTAATATAGTTGCCCCAGTATGGGTAGTATAGATGCCCCAGTATAGGTAGTATATTTCCCCAGTATAGCTGCCCCAGTACAGGGAGTATAGTTGCCCCAGTATGGGTAGTATAGTTGCCCCAGTATAGGTAGTATAGCTACCCCAGTATAGGTAGTACAGTTGCCCTAGTATAGGTAGTAGCTGCCCCAGTATAGGGTAGTAGCTGCCCCAGTATACAGTAAGTAGTATAGCTGCCCCAGTATAGGTAGTATAGCTGCACCAGTATAGGTAGTATAGCTCCCCAGCATAGGTAGTATAGCTCCCCTGTATAGGTAGTATAGCGGTCCCTGTATAGGTAGTATAGCTCCCCAGTATAGGTAGTAAAACTTCCCAGTATAGCTGCCCTGTATAGGTAGTATTGCTTCCCCAGTATGGGTAGTATAGCTGCCCTGTATAGGTAGTATTGCTTCCTCAGTATGGGTAGTATAGTTGCCCCAGTATGAGTAGTATAGCTGCCCCAGTATGGGTAGTATAGCTGCCCCAGTATGGGTAGTATATCTGCCCCAGTATAAGTAGTATAGTATAGTTGCCTCCAGTATAGTTTAGGCAGGTGGTGGCCAGCCTGTTTCCCCCTCTGTTCCAGCGGCCGCCGCTAGTGCATCCTTCTGAGCTGGCGGCCGCTTCCTCTATGCCGGTACCCGGCCAACCCCATCTCCTCCATCACAGGTGTCAGGCTCTTCACTCCCTGCTTCTCCCCGCCTCCTTTCCATCCGTAGTTAGATAGCTACAAGAAAATGGGCGCTGATGTCCGCATTTGTAGACATCGGCGGCCATTCTCTTGTACCACCGCTCTAATTATAGACAGAGCAGAGGGTGTTAGGAGCAGGGACAAACAGAGCAGGCGGCGAACGGTGACACATACCCGATGCTGTCGCGACACATGAATGTGGCACACGGGTTGGGAATGACTGATAAAGGTAATATATTCTCTCACCCACCCTCTTTTAAAATAACCGGCAAATGTTTTTTATTTCATGGGGGCAGCCACCTTTTTGGTTGAAAGGAGGTGACAGGGAGCATGAGACAGTTCCAACTGTCCTGTGTGCTGATCATCCCTCCCAGCTGCTCGCGCTAGGCTTCAAATCTCAAATTCAAAATGTAAAAAAACAAGTTTGCACCAAAACAGCAGAAGGAGAACAACATCATCAAAAATCCCATCATGCTTTGCACAGCATCAGGGGAAAAATGCCCGGGCAGTTTTCTTCTGGGCAGCTAAAAATGAGGCTTGTATAAGAAAAACAAAGTTCCAATGCTGTGAAACTGTTAGAGAAACACCAAGCCTTTTCAGTGCTGCTGAGTAGATTTTTAATTTGGAGGTTCACTTTAACGAAGCAGCTTGTGGATTTTAAACAGCAACTGTGACTGTCTGATGCAACCTTAAAAATATCTCTTTTTTTATATTACTAATGCTTTATTCATCACCCATACTACACCTATAATTCAGTACCTCATACGTTTATTTTCACTACAGGTTAACTTTGAATACTAATGTTTGGCTTATTGGCAGGTAATGCAAAATGTTTAGTAAAAAGTGGAATATACAATATACTGCATATTTATTCATTTTTTATAATTCAGTAGATGACATAATAAATAAAACAACCCTGCTGTGAAATCCATCACTACACTCCATAAGTTCCCCGTCTTCCTGAAGTCCCAGAAACCGGAGACACACACTCTGGTATCGCAATCGTTACTCGATGGCCTCCTCTCGCTGTTAGGCCGGCGGCAGCATGCCCCTCCCCCTCATCACAATGTCCCTGGTTGTCATTTAAAGCACAGCGGTGAGAACAGTTTGAAACGGCGCCCGAAATGTGGCCGGACGCAATCATTCTTGTTCCTACAAGCTGTCATAACGCCATTAAACATTCATGGGGAGAGATCAATATTTTAAGCCTGGCTGGGCAGAAAAGAGCAAGAATAATATGAGCTACAGAGATTTTCCTTTCTTTTTTTTTTTGTATTATATTATCTTTGTAAGACTTTGACGTGTACTGAAAACTTTCAGGATGGAAGAGCTGGAACTGGCGGACACGGGCGTAACAATAGGGGATGCAGCCCATGCTCTCATGGGGCAGTGACAGATACATAGCTTCCAGGCGCTCCAGCGCATGGATGTTCCTCCCTCTAGTGTCTGACGTGACTTCCTGTTTATACAGGAAGTCACGTCAGAAGCTAGAGAGAGGAACATCCGTGGAGCGCACAGAAGGTATGTACAGTATCTGCTGCTGCCCGCCGCCTGCATACACTTTATTCAATGCTGGAGGGGAGCGCAGAGGGGAGAGCCCGAGGTAAGGG
The DNA here is from genome assembly GCF_040937935.1 of Hyperolius riggenbachi. Taxonomy (NCBI): domain Eukaryota; kingdom Metazoa; phylum Chordata; class Amphibia; order Anura; family Hyperoliidae; genus Hyperolius; species Hyperolius riggenbachi. The sequence goes on from NC_090649.1 coordinate 39,540,976, forward strand.
AGGGGGGGGGACCATCCCCCCTCCCCACCGATGTGCCACCAAGCTCTCCCTTCATGCTGCGACCCCTCCAGCCCCCCAAAAACGGCCCTGAGTGGGCCCCAGGGGGAGGGGGGCCCGCTCAGAATTTCTGCAGGGTGGCCCGGCGATTCCTAGTTACGCCCCTGCTAGCGGATATAACACTCTACAGATGTCCACCCCTTGTATCAGTCGGCACACCATCTATTTATTCATGGGTGCTTGACGAAGAAGGCAGTGTCACACAGGTAAGTCCAAGTTGCAAGGATCGTCAGCACACCAATCTCAAACGCACATACTGTTTATTGTGCCTGTAAGGCCTGAACGATAGCATTGAGTGAGGGCCTCTTGGGACTTTGTGGCCATACAAAATATATATATATATGCAGTTCAGCTTTATTCTAGTCATGTATTGGTCTATGTTTGTGTTTCTGTGGTACTGGCTTTCCCTCCTTTTCTTTCAGGGTCCTGGGATGTTACTGAGGCTGTCATCTCTGGGCAGAAGTTTTACAGTTAATCTGTCCTGATTGGCAGCTGTCAGAGGGAGTGGGGAATCGGCAGCCAATGAGCAGTGACTTTCTCTCACAGCCTGAGTGATGCTGTCAATTTCTCCTCACTTTCAGTCAGGACAAGCTGCGATTCCCTCCCACCCGCCCTCTTTTTCGGATTTTGAACTGTCGGAGGCTACTGTCTTTATTGGCGGTAAAAGTTGCCCACGGTGGTGGGCGGGCTAAGTTTTGACCTTTAAGTTTTATGATGATTTATGATTGATGATTTGTTGGATGATATTCTTGTTAAAAGGTTCATTAAAGTTATATTGGTTTATTTAAACGAATAATATAAATATTTACATTTATTAAAACCGCAATAAATAACGCCTCCGGCCAATTTTTAATCCACATACGGTTGTTGTGTGTGTTCTTTTAGTTTTGCATTTATTTTGTATATATGCCTCTTAAAGTTCCAAGTTTCCACAAGATAAACCAACAATTGTTTCGGGGGCCACGCAGGGTCCCCCTTTATCAAGGCACGTGGTTACATGGCATATCCACCCCACTAGCTTTTTATATCATACAAACAACACAACCCCCCCACCCCAAATGAGTGACCTTTCAACAATGTACAGTGATTGACAGTTGTACATTGTACATCTCTCTAAACTTGCTCTTCATCTAGCAGACAGGCAGGTCAAAAAATCAGTACAGTGCACACAGTGCTACCTTGGCTGTCAGTCTTACCATTCCGATCTGTCCCCTGCTGCCCCAGGTGATACCAGCTGTCACTATCATCTGTGCCATTTGAATTTGGCACTGCCCCTCGGCCGTTATGATGATGCAACGGATTCCCAAACCGTAACCGCCGTTCGTCTGGCTCTGGGCGGGGTTAGGAATCATCTCCATTCCCCTTGTGACTCAATAAGCCAATCAGAGCATACCGCCATGCTCCCTGAGGCCGCCCATGATCGCATCACAGTCCGCGTGACAGCGCCAGCCAGTCAGTGCATCCCTTGCATAGAACACCCCTCATGTCCATGTCATGCGTTCCAAACGTTGCACGCAATGCGTTCCTTTGTATCACTTGCTCCAGCACTTCTCCAGAGCAGCCCCTATTCCATGGAACGCCCCCCCCCCCTCGCATCACTTGCTCACTCGCAAGGCTACAGCACTTCTCCAGAGCAGCCCCTATTCTATGGAACTCCCTCCCCCTGCATCACTTGCTCACTCGCCAGGCTCTAGCACTTCTCCAGAGCAGCCCCTTTTCTATGGAACTTCCTCCCCCTCGCATCACTTGCTCACCTGTGAAGTTCCAGAACTTCTCCAGAGCAGCCCCTATTCTATGGAACTCTCTCCCCCTTGCATCACTTTCTCACTCGTTAGGCTCCAGAACTTCTCCAGAGCAGCCCCTATTCTATGGAACTCCCTCCCCCTCGCATCACTTTCTCACTCGTTAGGCTCCAGAACTTCTCCAGAGCAGCCCCTATTCTATGGAACTCCCTCCCCCTGCATCACTTGCTCACTCGCCAGGCTCTAGCACTTCTCCAGAGCAGCCCCTTTTCTATGGAACTTCCTCCCCCTCGCATCACTTGCTCACCTGTGAAGTTCCAGAACTTCTCCAGAGCAGCCCCTATTCTATGGAACTCTCTCCCCCTTGCATCACTTTCTCACTCGTTAGGCTCCAGAACTTCTCCAGAGCAGCCCCTATTCTATGGAACTCCCTCCCCCTCGCATCACTTTCTCACTCGTTAGGCTCCAGAACTTCTCCAGAGCAGCCCCTATTCTATGGAACTCCCTCCCCCTCAGGTGTTCCCCCACCTTCAACTCATTCAAGCAGGCCTTAGGGTGTGGAACATTTTACATTAGAGGGGGGCTGTGCAGGGGGCGATGAGGCAGCAGATGTGGCATCACCAGGCCGATTCCTGAGAGATTTCATGCTGAAATCAATCAGGAACCAGCCTGTGGTAAATGGACATGCATCAGATCTCTGTCCAATCAGATTCGATCAGAGAGAGATCTGTCTCTTGGTTGATCTGCCCATACATCGTCTGATATATAGGCACCTTAATTAAGGTGTGATCATAAACAAAGTCATTGATTTCTCACAATGTGTCCTCCAAGTATACTGAGCTAATTCCTCTTATCAACATCCGAACCCCCCCTACCCTGGTGTATATGTACTGGGTTTTTTCTATTCCACTTGGTCTGATACATAGATTCCATCTTACAAGAGCTGGTGGTTAGCAGAGTAATGAGCTGTCTGAAAGATATGAATGAGTTCTTCTTGGATATGATGGAGACTGACAACAAGACTGATGAAATTGTGTTTCTCACTACGGATGTGTAGACTTGGCCTACACCAATCGCTCACAATGAAGGTATGGATTGTACAGACTAGCTATTGGAGACATTCCTTCCTCACAAGATATGATAAACTCCATGGGCGTTGTCCTAAAAGGTACCAGAAATCACACGATACATGATAAGATCAACATACGTGTATGTACAATGCCATTATTGTATAGAATTAGGCATTTACAAAGGATGTCAGTGCTATATAAATACTAAATAATAATAATATTTTGTGTGCGTTTGTTTTCCCTTTTCTCACTGTAAGGGTTGAACTTTCAGTTATGCAAATGACAGTTCTTTCCCTATTCAGACTTCTCTATTCAGACTACTGGGTAATCCTCACTTATAACTACTTGGAACCATACATTTTTTGCCTTGCAGAGAACATCTTTTTTTGTTTTGTTTTTTGTTCAAGATCAATGGTTTATAGATTGTAGCTCCCAGACACTAATGCTGGGAACACACGAGATTTTTCAGCAGATTTACTGTGTGATCGAATCTCCGATCAATTTACCAATCATTTTTCTGATCGATTTCAACTCACTTTTATTATAAATTGATGAGAAAAAAGATCGAAAATCAGATCGGACCTGCTGGAAATTATCTATCGAAACATCTATCTGCCAAAAAAATCTAATGATGCATTCCAAACATAAAAGGCTGCTTCATTCAGCTGACACAGTAAAACATTAAACCTACTTTTTAGCTATTAAACAAAAAAAATAAATAAAACTGTGGTAGATTATTAAAAAAAGGCATTTTCAATCCTCCTGGCGGTCTATTAAAAACCGCCAGGGGGCAGCGCAGCTGTTTTTTAGATTTTTTTTAAAATCATGTAGCGAGCCTAGGACTCGCTACATGATAGCCGCTGTGCAGCGGCATCCCTCTACCCTCTTTGATCGCCTCCGGCGATCAGGAAATCCCGTTCGAATGGCGACTGGGCGGGATGACGTTACCGACGTCATGGACGTCGTGACGTCTAAGGGAGTCCCGATCCACCCCTCAGCGCTGCCTGGTGCTGATAGGCCAGGCAGCGCATGGGTCTAGGAGGGGGGGCTCTGTGGCGACCCGGATAGCGGCGGTGATCAGTGTGCTCACGCAGCTAGCAAAGTGCTAGCTGCGTGCAGCAAAAAAAAAAAATTTACCGCCAGGAAGGTTAAGAGTAGGTTTGCGTTAAACATAATTATTAATTTAAGTGTGCAGGAGAGTAATATTAATTTATATACAGCGGCGGGAAACAAGAACAGGTAGCGCTCTAATTCCATCTTTTTTTTTTTGCTTGCTTCAGAGAGAGAGAGATTTTTATCGGCCATTTTAATTACCACAGATTTGTGGTTGACGTTTTCCTGCTGTGAGAGGGGCCTACTAACAGCTTATTCCATGAGTGTCAGGCAGGGGTCACACTTACCGGCTTTCGTACACGTTTTCTGCACAGAAAAACTGACTTCAACTGAGAACTCATGTTAATCAATGAGCTAGGTCACACTTTAATGCAGATTTTGCATGCAGAAAAAAAACGGACATCTTGCGCAATTTGTCAGTTTTCTCTATAAATTACATTAGCTGTTGTAAGGTAGAGGTCACATTTGTCTTTCAGTTTTCTGAAAAGTGTAGAAACTGAAAGACAAGTGTGACCCCTGCCTCAAAGAAACTAACAGCAGTTATTATGCACTGAGCAGTGCCACAGGACACAATGAAAAAACACTCCTAAAATGAAAATCGTATTAGATGAGGGGGAGACAGGAATACAATGTTACTATAAATCCACTAGCCAGAACTATGGAGCTCCAAAAGAAATCAGTTATAGCGGTTTAAAACTCTGACAAAATATTCAACAAAAATGTGCTTTCCTACTTTTTATAACCCATACAATTATCATATTTGCTTTTGTGCACAAGTATTATAATTCATTTATAAATTAGAACTTCCCAAAGTTCAGTTAATTTACTTTGAAAGCTGCTGGTGCATTTTATTCATAACTGTTGTCATTCTGTTGTAAATGCAGCCATCAGTGATTTCTGACCTGTGTTTCACTTCAGGACTTATTAGCATACGTTTCTGCACAGCCAGAGAATGTTTACTTAATTGTATCAAGTAAAGAATGTATACAGAAGATAAGCTAATCACCAGTTCGGATGCGGCAGCCCCTGCAGGAGAAAAAGTCAGTACTGTGATGTAACCCTTTAAATGCTGTTTTACTAAAAAAAACATTGTGTTAGTATATTATATGCTGTAAATAATCTTTTAGAGCAAAGAAGAAATACTGGGTTATATTCCACTTTAAAGAGGAACTTTAACCCAGGATTCATCTTCATCCCAATCAGTACCCCCTTTCCCACGAGAAAGCTTTACCTTTTCTCTAATAGATCATCAGAGGGGTCTGTATTGCTGATATTGTGGTGAAACCCCTCCCACAGTGTGATGTCATGACCATGGTCCTGACAGTTTCCTGTCTATGAGCTTTGTTGCATTGTGGGAAATAACAGCTGTTTCCAACTGCCGAGCAACCAGTATCTCCCACTGTGCATATGTATATCTATAAAAAAATCAACCCTTTAACCTACAGTATCGCATTGTTAAGGGGTGTGGTTATAGATAACGGCAGTTGATGCTGTTTTTTTATGTCAGCCAGTAGTAAAGATGATGACCTGCAGGCTGATTGTGGATCAAACAATATGAACAAATTACATGGCGAATGTCAATCATTTCTTGAACTCTCGTCTATTCTTTAACTTCTCACTTTGCAATGTATTGATTTATTTTTCCCCTTTTCACTACAGTTTCTCTTTAAGTATATTTGTGTTTTATTAATTTAATTTTCTTGCTTTTCAGAAATCCAGCACTGACCTCTATGGGACTGTGAGCCACAAGGATTGGGGGGGCTGTATGTGCCAGACTAGACGTCTGATTCTATTATCTCAATATGCATTTAAAGGAACACTTTCAAACCAAGTGTTTTAAAATGACAACATACAAATAATGTCTAAGTAGCTGTGTAAACATTTTCCTACTTTTCATGTTAAATATCAGAGGCAAAAACTGTAATTTATTGAATGTAGGATTTATCTTTATTTGGAATAAATCAATTGCAGAAGGAGTTTCTGCTTCAATGCACAGCCAGTGTTGCACATCAGACTACAGAGTATTTTTCACTGAAAGCAAAAAAAGTATGAAAAGCTGTGGTGTCACAGACAAATGTTTATAACAATTTACATTTCCTCTGCTCTCTTCAGACACTTCAGTCAGAGACAAAGGACAAAGCAGCTGCAGCTGCTGAGAGCTTTCTCTCTCACTCACACAGGGTTAACAGATTAAGTGTGAGGGGAATTCCCCTCCCCTCATGGCTCATTCTGCCTTCAGCTTTGGCAACAGTAAAGTCAGGGGCGTAACAACAGACTCTGCAAGGGATGCAGTTGCAGGGGGGCCCAGAAGCCACAGGGGGCCCAAGGGGAGGGGGAGTCTTTTCCCTGTCCTGAGAGACTGACAACTAAGGGCAGGGAGAGAAAAAACTTTCTGCTCTATGCACAATTGTTCTAATGACTACATCTGCTCACCCACTGATAACAAATCATACAAAGATTTGCAGACCGTCCCAATTCAGTGTGCAGCAGGCTCTTGTGCACATCGCCCAGCCCCCAACCTCTCTACCCCTCCCCAAGTGTGTGTTCAGTAGGGTCTTGTGTATAGTGCTGCTCTACCCCCAGCCTTTTGTATCCCTCCCCAAGTGCTGTGTACTGTAGTGATGCTTGAAGAGTCTGGGCACGGAGAAAAAAAACATTCTGCTCTCTGCGCAATTGTTCTAATGACTGCATCTGCTCAGCCACTAATAAGAAATTATACAAAGTTTTTCAGACAAAGCTTTGTAGACAGTCCCTAGTCAGTGTGCAGTAGGCTCTTCAGTACAGTGCCCTGCTCTATCAGAGATTGACAGAATGAGTGTAATAAGCTGAGGCTGGGAGCACACTTGTCTGTTGGTTTTCTGTATGCATTTTCTGTATACCATGTGTGTCTGTATGTGTGAAAACATGCATTTTTATCACAGAAGCTAATGTAATTGATAGAGAAAATGTGTGCTTCACTGTTTTTACCTGCATGGGGAAACAAATTCAAGTGTGCACTAGCCAATTGAATAACATTGGTTCTCAGTTTACCTGTGCAGAAAGGGGGAAGAGGATGCCCCATCCAAAGTTTCACGCGGGGGCCCGGAAATATTTAGTTACGCCCCTGAGTAAAATGTGAAAGTATTTGGATAACAGTAAACAAAGTGGTTGCAAGTTAAACGTATACACCAGTACTTAGCACTTCCCAAACAATTCCTATTTCAATTGAAAAAACATGTTACTCGATAGTGTTCCTTTAATACATAATCATGTTTCTTTTCTACGATGTTCAGCAAGTTTTAGGTAGACACCTTGCTGGGTTTGGACTTGAGTTCTGTCATTAAACGTGCGGTACTCCCTAAGCTGAGATGGTGGCGTCATGCGGACGCGCTTTACGGCTCTTTACGACGAGGAATGCGGAAGAAGAGGACGCTTTGCCCGAGGACGACTGGCAGTCGTCCGAAAACGAAACTTAGCGGCGGAGGGAGACCGGAGGGCACCGAAGGACCGGCGCCGGCACAGGACGGCTGCAGGAGGCTTGGGAAAGCCCCCAGATAAGTGAATTTATTTTTCCCCGCCAGTTAAGGTTCCCTTTAAGGGCACTAGGGTGTGGTGACATGTCAAAACTTCCAAAGTTCCCGGGGGTCCCGATGTCCAGGAAGGGTCTGGAGATGGACTTGGGAAGCCTCTGGAGGATCAAACTTTGTGCTTTAACCTCCTTGGCAGTAACCCTGAGAAAATGATGCTGAGAGCGGAATTCCCGAGCCACCGGGAGATAAAGGGAAGCAGCGTGTGTGCAGCGGTAGTTATATCTCACCTCCCATGTATCAGGGAGCTCGCTGTCCATCTTTTTCCTGTCCTCGGAGGCTCTCTATCCCGCGGCTGAGATCGCCATTCATCACATGACGACAGACGGTGATCTCACCATAGCAGGGCCGGGCCGAGGCATAGGCTGGAGAGGCTCCAGCCTCAGGGCACAGTGTAGGAAGGGGCGCACAATTAATTCAGCTGTCATTCCTAATTGTGTTTGAAGCAGAAAGAAATAAGAAAAGGAGATACAAGGAAGTGACTACAAGCCAGATGACTAGAGATTAAGGTGTTGGGGGCCCTGGGGGGCCTCTAAGGCCCGGTTCACACTTGCGGTGGCCCTCCGGAATCGCCGTGCCGGAGCCGCACCGCCTGCAGAACGGACGGAACGGACGCACGGCATAGCAATTAAAGCCTATGCGTCCGTTCACATGGGTCCGTTCTGCAGAACCGGAGCCGGACCGGATCCGGGCCGGATCCGGACTCCGGCCTCCGTTCCAACATGCGCTATTTTTTCATCCGGCCCCTCCGGCAGCCGTATCCGGGGCGGAGCCGGACTGCACCATCCGGCCAATACAAACAAATGGGAACCGGAGGCCGCACAACACACTGGCTGAGAAATCCGGATCTTCTACCCCACTTCCTATGCGGATTTTTGCGGCGATATTGGCTGGGGACACATGGGCAAGCATTTTGGAGTGGAGCAGCACGAGCTGGAGGTGTTGGCAGGATGTTGGCAGCATGTCGGAGGTGGAGGTGAGTGCTAAACAGCAGAGGGCCTGATTCCACAGGTCCCCCTTCTGCTGACCTCCCAGACCCCAACATTTTTTTTTTTTTTTACGTATATTTTGCCAAACGGATCCGGATCGCATCCTGATTGCCACCTGATGCAACCTGACCGGATCCGTATCGGATCAGAACCGTACGGTTCCGATCCGGATCCGGTCAGGTCATCCGGTCCGTTTGGCAAACAACCGCTAATGTGAACCGGGCCTTAGTCTAATAGCAATCAGTGTGTGACAGCTGGGGTGGAGGGATGGGGGGGCGCACTTTGGTGTCTCAGCTGGAGGACCTTGTCCCGGCTCTGCACCATAGAGTTACAGCACCACCCAGGAGGGAGATTGCAGCGCTGGATCTCGGGGAGGTGAGTCTGTGCAGAGGCTGCTGCAGATCTCTCTGTAATATGATTCCCTCCCCCCCCCCCCCTGCTTTTAGGGTCTAAAAAAAAAACATGGAAAAATTGTACCATTTTTTGAACCTAAAATCAGTAAAAGAGTCATATCTCCAGGGAGGTAAAAAAAAGTTACGGGTTTGATTTAACCTGTGGCTAGTCTTCTTATTGATGCAATTTGTTTATGGCCAGTAGAGGGAGCTGTTGTATACACCTTTCCAACTTTACTCCCAAGAGAAATATATTTCCAGACATTAGATGCACTAGATGCAAAATGTGTTAAATACATAAATAAATAATAAAAAGACATCAAATGTTTCCCCAGTATTAGGTAGCCCCCCTCCTCAGTATAGATAGCCAGATGTGCCCCCAGTATTAGGTAGCCCCCCTCCTCAGTATATATAGCCAGATGTGCCCCCAGTATTAGGCAGCCCCCCTCCCCAGTATATAGTCAGATGTGCCCCCAGTATTAGGTAGCCCCCTCCTCAGTATAGATAGTCAGATGTCCCCCAGTATTAGGCAGCCCCCCTCCCCAGTATATAGTCAGATGTGCCCCCAGTATTAGGCAGCCCCCCCTCCTCAGTATAAATAGCCAGATGCGCCCCCAGTATTAGGTAGCCCCCTCCTCAGTATAGATAGTCAGATGTCCCCCAGTATTAGGCAGCCCCCCTCCCCAGTATATAGTCAGATGTGCCCCCAGTATTAGGCAGCCCCCCTCCCCAGTATATAGTCAGATGTGCCCCCAGTATTAGGTAGCCCCCTCCTCAGTATAGATAGTCAGATGTCCCCCAGTATTAGACAGCCCCCTCCCCAGTATATAGTCAGATGTGCCCCCAGTATTAGGCAGCCCCCCTCCCCAGTATATAGTCAGATGTGCCCCCAGTATTAGGCAGCCCCCCTCCCCAGTATATAGCCAGATGTGCCCCCAGATGTGCCCCCAGGAGGGCCCTTTGGGGGCCCCTTTGGCCTAAGGGCCCCGATGCGGTCGCTACCTCTGCACCCCCTATTGCTACGCCCCTGTTAGTAGCTTCCCTCCTCAGTATAGATAGCCAGATGGGCCCCCAGTATTAGGTAGCCCCCCTCCTCAGTATAGATAGCCAGATGTGCCCCCAGTATTAGGTAGCCTCCCTCCTCAGTATAGATAGTCAGATGTGCCCCCAGTATAAGTTAGTCCCCCTCCCCAGTGTAGTCAGATGTGCCCCCAGTATAAGTTAGTCCCCCTCCCCAGTATAGATATTCAGATGTTTCCCCGGTATTAGGCAGCCCCCCTCCTCAGTATAAATAGTCAGATGTGTCCCCAGTATTAGGTAGCCCCCTCCTCAGTATAGATAGTAAGATGTGCCCCCAGTATTAGGTAGCCCCCCTCCTCAGTATATATAGCCAGATGTGCCCCCCAGTATTAGGTAGCCCCCCTCCTCAGTATAGATAGCCAGATGTGACCCAGTATTAGGTAGCCCTCCTCCTCAGTATAGATAGCCAGATGTGCCCCCAGTATTAGGCAGCCCCCCTCCCCAGTATAGATAGTCAGATGTGCCCCCCAGTATTAGGTAGCCCCCCTCCTCAGTATAGATAGCCAGATGTGACCCAGTATTAGGTAGCCCCCCTCCTCAGTATAGATAGCCAGATGTGCCCCCAGTATTAGGTAGCCCCCTCCTCAGTATAGATAGTAAGATGTGTCCCCAGTATTAGGTAGCCCCCCTCCCCAGCATAGTCAGATGTTCCCCCAGTATTAGGTAGCCCCCCTTCACAGATATCCAGATGTCCCACCCATATTATACAGCTTGTCCACTGATCTAGAGTCATGCGACAATGTTGTCTGTTACCCAGTGTTAAATAAAGTTTACTCAGAGAGCAGAGGAAAAAAAAAATTACAGAACAATGTGTGTTCCTGAGAGAAAGCAAATCATGGTTACCGTCTGCATCACCCCCTCCCAGGTTGTGCCCAGGAATATCTGGTCACTGTATTTAAGAGAGAGAAAGAGATGGCAGAGCGAGACTGACAGAGAAATAGTAAGGAGAGGAGCATTGCTCGTTCTACACAACAGCTCATTGCCGTAGTTTAGATTCTCAGTATAGTCTGAGAATAATCATATATGCCAGTCAGACTGGATCGGACTGAACGGGTGAGTCACGCTGCTACGCAGGTCTAGGAATAATTCAGGTGCTGCTGGCGACAGGTCCTCGCTGACTCACCGAGGGCCGGCTCTGATCTCTCCTGCAAGAAGCACGCTGTGTGTGAAATATTTACCCAGATCTTCCGTTTAATCACATCCTGTCTGTTGTGCCCATGGGACTTGCATTATTTACCGATCACGCAAGCTTGCAATCAAATCTACTACCTGCAGCATAACGACCTGACGTGACCTCAAAGAGGACATCTCAGGTAAATGGGAATGTGTGATTGTCATGTGTTGATAGAGAAAGACCCTCAGGCACGATTCACACTGGCCCGGCTGGAAATATGATCTGTGGCACGGAACATATTTTAATAGGCTCAGTTTTCCATCCGTGACCCTCTGCTCTGTTAGCGCACGATCAATGCGATGCATTCTTCGTTCCAGAAAAATCGCAGCAAACCCAAGCTGGCGGTCCGTGCAAGCAGACTAACGTGAACGGGCCCATTGTATTGTATCCTTTCTCATCCGTTCTCGTCTGTTCCGTTACGATCTGCTAAACCTTCCATTTTTTAGGCCACTATGGCCTTACATTAGACTGCAACAAAAAAAGATGACAGGGTCTCCACCGGGATTTATGCAATTGTAGCACTTTTTATTTATTTATTTAAAGTGTACCAAAGATGGGGGGAAAAAAGTTTTATACATACCTGGGGCTGCAGTTACGGGACCCGGGAGCTGCAGGCAGCAGAGGACGGCGGCATGGGAGCAATCCGTGCACATGCAGAGACGTAGCTATGGGAGAACAAGGGGGGACATATAATAATTTAATAATGGCAGTATTTGTATAGCGCCTTTCTCCTGTCGGACTCAAAGCGCTTGCGAGGCAGCCACTAGAACACACTCAGCAGCCAGTAGCAGTGTTAAGGAGACTTGCCCAAGAAACTCCTTACGGAATAGGTGCTGGCTTACTGAACAGGAAGAGCCGAGATTTGAACCCAGGTCTCCTGTGTCAGAGGCAGAGCCCTTAACCATTACACTATACAGTCAGGCGCAGCACTGTGATGGTGCCTCCAGGTGAAGACGGCTCGCTGGCTACCCGAAGTGCCCCTGCTTCTCTCCAGAGGAGTGCAGAAGCGTTAACAGCAGCAAAAAAAAAAAGGCTAACGGGGACACATCTGGCTATCTAGACAGAGGAAGGGTGGGCACATCTGGCTATCTAAAGGGGCGCACATTTGGCTTTTAAAAGTGGGGCACCACTGGCTATCTGAATGGGGTAAGGGGCACACATTTGGCTATCTGAATGGGGTAAGGGGGCACATATGGCTATCTAAATAGCATTTGACTCCACCTATGACCACGACCACATTCTGATGTGTGGCCACACCCATTTTCTCCAGAAAAGGCGCCATAACTGTATTCATCCCCGGATGCTGAAAACCCCTAGCTACACCTCTGGTCAGATGGGGCTGGGGGTAGCCTCAGGTATGTATAAAACTTCTTTTTTTCCTGTCTCTGGTTTCCTTTAACCATAGTAGCAAAAACACAACAGCGCAAATGCTCACATTGAAAACATATGACAAAATAGACACACCCCCAAGGGGGTGGGCACACCCTTAATAGAGAGAGACAGAGAGGCCAATTTAAAAGTACAGTACATGGAATAGATAGATTATAGAAAACATTTCATAGTGAAATCATCATTGAGTCCATCAGTGTACTCAGCCTGTCCATCCATTTGCTTTCACGTCTAAGTAGAGAAGTCTGTCCATCCATTTTTTTTCCAACACGCACCACTGTACATCACTGACCATGTGATCATATTCGAGACAATGTTTACACTGGACTGCCTCATGAGTCAGCGGAGTAATCAGCCAAGGACCCGATATTCATGGAAGAGAACTGAGGTGAACATAATGCAATGTATAAAACACCTTTTTTTAAACAATATTAATGTATAGATTATTTACCGTAGCCAAGACTTCCCTCACTCTGCTTTACATTCTGAAATGTATCACAGGTGGTGACATCTTTTACCCTGTCAGGTGATCTCTGTGGAATGTTTGTTTGCTGGGAGTTCTGAACACAGTAGAAAAGATACCTGAATGTTCTTGGTGGAGAATTCCGCATGGCTTAAAGGAACACAATCTAACCACATGATACAAAAGAGAAAGATGTGTGCGCTGACCAGTCATCACCTGACATATATACTGGCTGCCTCAAGTCCATTGACTAAATAAAATGGCAAAGCGTTTGCATGTTGCATTTCGCCTACCAGAAGAATATGCAGGATGTAAAGCTACCTCTCTGCTATTCCTGCAGGAGTTGCCCCACACAAAATACTTTGCATCTCAACAGGGGCGCATGTAGGCCTCCTCGTACCCCCAAGAAATGGGGGGCAATGCAGACACCCCCACAAAGCAATTATTGCCCAGGAGCGCTGCAACTGCCCCTCGGGGGGGGGGGGGGGGGGTGAGAGAACATGGCCGGTGCACCCCCCGGACGTGGCCGGTGTCCAGGAGGGACCACCCATGCTGCCCCCCAAAAGGATAGATTACCTACATCTGCGATTATTACTTAACTGTTGGTGCAAAACACTATCAAACCAAGTATTCTAAAATGACAATATGCAAATAATGTCGATGTAGCTGTGTAAACATTTTCCTACTTTTCATGTTAAATATCAGAGGCAAAAGCTGCAATTCATTGTGTGTAGATTTTAGCTACGTCTGGAATGTCTCATTTGCAGAGGTGAATCTCTGCTGTCTGACATGCTAAGAACAGTGTAATATTGAAGCAGAGCTATATGAAAACAAAAGCCTGTCAGGTATCAGGTTTCATACACACAATTACAAATGTTTATGTTGCACATAAGATACATTTCCTCTGCTCTCTGTGAGAGAAAGCTCTGCCTGTCTCTGACTGAGCTCTCTTCACACACAGAGTTAGCAGATGCACTGTGAGGGAATTCCCCCTCCCCTCATGGCTCATTCTGCTGTCAGATTAGAGTAGACATAAAAGTGTGAAAGGAATTAGATAACAGTAAACAAAGAGATAAGGATTCAAATGTATACACCAGTACTTAGCAGCATTTCCCAAAAAAAACAGAGTAACCAAGCAGCTCAGGGTGACCCAAACCACTAGGAATGTATAGGGGGATAAAAGAGACCAAAAACATATTAATCGATAGTGTTCCTTTAACAGCCTAGGCATCACTGGGAGGGTGGGGCCAAATACCAATATGCAGCGATACTGTATACGGATATAGGAAGGGTTTCTGATGCTGAAACCAGGAAAGTTTGAAACTTTTTTTTTTATTTGCCAGATGTGTCCTTAAAGAGTACCTGGAGGGATAAAAAAGGACTTGAAAGAGGAAGTGCAGTAGCGAGTCTTGGAACGCAGCTTTCATTACGCCTATGACATGTAATGAAATCCAGAGAGGACCAAAGACTTCTGGGTAAGTTAACCCCCCATTGCCTGTGGTTACAGGTAAAGTCATTAGACTTCATAATTAGAGTCCTTCTAGACTTGTGAGCCCATACCTGTGCTTACAGCCCGTGTGGCCACTAACAGATGTGGAAGGGGTTATGTAAACAATGGGCAGACAACTGGGATGAACTATGTCTATAGTGGACAGAAAGTTGTGTAGAAAAATGTAAACTATGAGGAGACAGCTGTGGAGGGTTATATAAACAATGAGGAGACAGCTGTGGAGGGTTATGTAAACAATGAGGAGACAGCTGTGGAGGGCTATGCAGACAATAGGCAAACAGCAGTTGAGGGCTATGTAAACAATGGGCAGCCAGCTGTGGAAGGCTATCAAAACAATGTGCAGACTGCTGTACAGGGCTATGTAAACAATGAGAAGACAGCTGTGGAGGAGGGTTATGTAAACAATGGTCAGACACTGTGGAGGGCTATGTAAACAGTTGGCAGACAGCTATGAAGGGCTATGTAAACAATGAGGAGACAGCTGTGGAGGGTTATGTAAACAATGAGGAGATAGCTGTGGAGGGTTATGTAAACAATGAGGAGACAGCTGTGGAGGGTTATGTAAACAATGAGGAGACAGCTTTGGAGAGTTATGTAAACATTGGGCAGCCAGCTGTAGCATGCTGCAGTGTCTGTGAAGTCTGAGGAAATGTCACATGACAATCACTTACCGTTTCTCTGTGTCTTATCACTCCTGCCAGCTGGAGGTCAATAAACAGCGATTTCATCTATGTTACAGAAGCAGCTCATAGCAGGAAAGCCTCATTAGATGGACTCACATTTCCTTATTTGTATAATTGTGTTAGGCAGTTGCCCCGGCAAACACCTCACGGAATAGAAGCAGGATGAGCCGCCATATGCTGGGACAGCTAATTAAATGGACTTCCTGTCTTCTCTGTAAACACCGATATCACAAATACCAAATATCTAATGTGATTCTATTTCATTAGTTAGTTAAAGGGACTGGCTCTCCTGTTTCTTTTATTATGCCATTTGGGACACCTCAGATTTGGATTCCAGAAAATAGCGTCAATAAATATTCCAGCTGACAGTTTAGTAAGGAGGAAGCCCGCCGCTACCTTATCTTGTCCGGAATAGCATGCTTGTGGGAGGGGCTCAATGAGGGATAATAATGAAAAGGGGCCCTGGACAAGGATTTGGCTCATCCTGATGGCCCTTTGACAGTCTGAGGTAGGATCCCACCCATGAATAAGTGTGTCCCCACTGCACAGGCGCAAGACAACCCACACCTGCGCAGCAGCAGGGAGCCACTCATGCATGTCTCTTTCCTGCATGCACGAGCAGCTCCAGGCCACTGCACAGGCGTGGGCCATCTAGGCCTAGTCCACCCATGATGTCAAGTGAGGCGACTACCTCAGGCAGCAGAAGTCTGAGGGCAGCACCAGGCAGAAACAGGAAGTGAAGAGAGTGCCTGGCCAACCTATACTGGGGGCAGCTGTAGCCAGCTACCAATACTGGGGGCATCTATACCTGGCTGCCTACCTATGCTAAGGGTGCATAGCTCCAGGAGGGTGCAGAGACTTTATTCTACTGAGGTAAGTATGTAAGTTTGTTCTTTTATAAAATCACAGGTTTGCTTTAAAGTGATACTTAAGTGTACTATAAAAAGGCAGTTTTACTTACCTTGGGCTTCCACCGGCAGTGTGCAGTCCCCCAGTGTCTACGCCGGTACTCAACAATCTTTCGGTCCCTCGCCATGGCTCTGCTTTGGTTTCGGCGACTGAGCCTGTCCAAAAGCCACTGTGCTGCGCAGCCCTGGCCGCGTGCATCCTCGTTTGCACCCTGTGCAGGTGCAGTAGAGATTTTCTTGTACTGCGCCGGCCTAGAATGCTCCCGCCCCCCGGGAGGGCACACGAGGATGCATGCAGGCGGGGCTGCGCAGGCGCAGTGGCTGGCGATAGGCTCGGTTGCCGAAACAGAAACTGAGCCACGGCAAGGAAACGGAGCACTGGGGGACTGCAGGGGGCCGGTGGAAGCCCCAGGTAAGTAAAGCTGCCTTTTTATATTACACATAAAGCAAACCTGAACTGAAAAATAAAAGTCAAAATAAACATATACACCTCCTACATACCTCCTGTGTAGTCTACTCATCAATCTCTTTCTCCTCTGCTGTGTCCAGGGCCGGGCCGAGGCAGAGGCGAGAGAGGCTCCAGCCTCAGGGCGCAGTGTAGGAGGGGGCGCAAAACTCCCTCAGCTACTATTCCCCTGTTGTGTATGAAGCAGAGAGAAATAAGAAAAGGGGATACATGGCAGTGACTGCAAGCCAGATAACTAGATATTAAGGTGTTGGAAGGATTGGGGTCCCGGGGGCGCCTCTTAGTCTAATAGCAATCAGTGTGTGATGGCTGGGGTGGGAGGGATAGAGGGGCGCACTTTGCTGTCTCAGCCTTGGGTGCTAGAGGACCTTGTCCCTGCTCTGGCTGTGTCCCATATGTCCACTGTGATCAATGGAATTCTCTGTCCTCCATTTTGAAAATGGCCTTTACCCCATAAGATCGTCCAGATCAGCACACAATTGAACTGTAATATCACCCACTTGAGCCATAGGGGAACATGGACATTACCTTACTCATCCCTGATATATAACTGACAGCAACCAATATATTTCAATACTGACAAAAATCTTGTCAGAATTGGAAGGAATCACTGTAAAGGTGTCGACTAATGATACAATGTTTTTCATCCAATTTTACCAAATTTATGTAGTATAAGGGTAAACTGAGTGAATGTATTAAATGGATAATTTAGGCAGTTACCTTATATTACATAGAAATGGTAAGATTGGATGAAAAAGATTGGATCGTTAGTGGCCAGCTTGAGAATAAAATGGCGAGCTTCTGAAAGGAAATGACAGCGAGGTAAGTATGAAATATTTATTTGCAGGTACATCATGTGTTTATTTTAAATAATTTTACTCTGTTCAGGTTCACTTTAAGGGCTTGATTCAGTAAACCGTGCTAAGTGTTAGCACGCCTGTGAAAAGCCCTATATCACGCCTAACGTTAGTTTAGGCGCAGTGGCGGCAAAAAATGGGTGTGGCTACAACCTGCGGTGCGCGAAGCGCGCCGCGGCGAAAAAATGGGCGTGGTCATGACCGGATGAGGGCGGGGCTAACTGTAATTTAAAGTGAACCCAGGGTGAGAGTGATATGGTGGCTGCCATATTTATTTCCTTTTAAACAATACTAGTTGCCTGGCAGCCCTGCTGATCTATTTGGCTGTAGTAGTGAACTGAATTACACCAGAAACAAGCCATGCAGCTAATCTTGTCAGTTCTGACAATATTGTCAGAAACCCCTGACCTGCTGCATGCTTGTTCAGGGTCTATGGTTGAAAGAATAAGAGGCAGAGGACCAGCACGGCAGCCAGGCAACTGGTATTGCTTAAAGGGAGATAAATATGGCAGCCTCAATATTATTCTCACCTCGGGTTCCCTTTAAAAGTGCAACGCAAAGACAGAGGGCCCAAGTTTTGGTGACCCTTTTCCCAGAAAATTCACATAATTGTGCAGGTTTTCTCAAGAAAATACACGTAATGTGAGCAGATTTTAACAAAAAACACGTCCAATGACCCCAATATGCACAATCGTTATCAGATATGGCCCCAATATGCACAATCGTTATCAGATATGGCCCCAATATGCACCCAATATGCACAATCGGTAGCAGATATGGTCCCAATATGCACAATCGGTGGCAGATATGGTCCCAATATGCACAATCGGTGGCAGATATGGTCCCAATATGCACAATCGGTGGCAGATATGGTCCCAATATGCACAATCGGTGGCAGATATGGTCCCAATATGCACAATCGGTGGCAGATATGGTCCCAATATGCACAATCGGTGGCAGATATGGTCCCAATATGCACAATCGGTGGCAGATATGGTCCCAATATGCACAATCGGTGGCAGATATGGTCCCAATATGCACAATCGGTGGCAGATATGGCCCCAATATGCACAATCGGTGGCAGATATGGCCCCAATATGCACAATCGGTGGCAGATATGGCCCCAATATGCACAATCGGTGGCAGATATGGCCCCAATATGCACAATCGGTGGCAGATATGGCCCCAATATGCACAATCGGTGGCAGATATGGTCCCAATATGCACAATCGGTGGCAGATATGGTCCCAATATGCATAATCGGTGGCAGATATGGCCCCAATATGCACAATCGGTGGCAGATATGGTCCCAATATGCACAATCGGTGGCAGATATGGCCCCAATATGCACAATCGGTGGCAGATATGGCCCCAATATGCACAATCGGTGGCAGATATGCCCCAATATGCACAATCGGTGGCAGATATGGCCCCAATATGCACAATCGGTGGCAGATATGGCCCCAATATGCACAATCGGTGGCAGATATGGCCCCAATATGCACAATCGGTGGCAGATATGGTCCCAATATGCACAATCGGTGGCAGATATGGTCCCAATATGCACAATCGGTGGCAGATATGGTCCCAATATGCACAATCGGTGGCAGATATGGTCCCAATATGCACAATCGGTGGCAGATATGGTCCCAATATGCACAATCGGTGGCAGATATGGTCCCAATATGCACAATCGGTGGCAGATATGGTCCCAATATGCACAATCGGTGGCAGATATGGTCCCAATATGCACAATCGGTGGCAGATATGGTCCCAATATGCACAATCGGTGGCAGATATGGCCCCAATATGCACAATCGGTGGCAGATATGGTCCCAATATGCACAATCGGTGGCAGATATGGCCCCAATATGCACAATCGGTGGCAGATATGGTCCCAATATGCACAATCGGTGGCAGATATGGTCCCAATATGCACAATCGGTGGCAGATATGGTCCCAATATGCACAATCGGTGGCAGATATGGTCCCAATATGCACAATCGGTGGCAGATATGGTCCCAATATGCACAATCGGTGGCAGATATGGTCCCAATATGCACAATCGGTGGCAGATATGGTCCCAATATGCACAATCGGTGGCAGATATGGTCCCAATATGCACAATCGGTGGCAGATATGGTCCCAATATGCACAATCGGTGGCAGATATGGTCCCAATATGCACAATCGGTGGCAGATATGGTCCCAATATGCACAATCGGTGGCAGATATGGTCCCAATATGCACAATCGGTGGCAGATATGGTCCCAATATGCACAATCGGTGGCAGATATGGTCCCAATATGCACAATCGGTGGCAGATATGGTCCCAATATGCACAATCGGTGGCAGATATGGTCCCAATATGCACAATCGGTGGCAGATATGGTCCCAATATGCACAATCGGTAGCAGATATGGCCCCAATATGCACAATCGGTAGCAGATATGGCCCCAATATGCACAATCGGTAGCAGATATGACCCCAATATGCACAATCGGTAGCAGATATGACCCCAATATGCACAATCCGTAGCAGAAATGACCCCAATATGCACAATCGGTAGCAGAAATGACCCCAATATGCACAATCGGTAGCAGATATGACCCCAATATGCACAATCCGTAGCAGATATGACCCCAATATGCACAATCGGTAGCAGATATGACCCCAATATGCACAATCCGTAGCAGATATGACCCCAATATGCACAATCCGTAGCAGAAATGACCCCAATATGCACAATCGGTAGCAGAAATGACCCCAATATGCACAATCGGTAGCAGAAATGACCCCAATATGCACAATCGGTAGCAGAAATGACCCCAATATGCACAATCGGTAGCAGAAATGACCCCAATATGCACAATCGGTAGCAGAAATGACCCCAATATGCACAATCGGTAGCAGAAATGACCCCAATATGCACAATCGGTAGCAGAAATGACCCCAATATGCACAATCGGTAGCAGAAATGACCCCAATATGCACAATCGGTAGCAGAAATGACCCCAATATGCACAATCCGTAGCAGATATGACCCCAATATGCACAATCCGTAGCAGATATGACCCCAATATGCACAATCCGTAGCAGATATGACCCCAATATGCACAATCAGCATCACCTGAAAAAGAAAAGAAAAACCCATTTACTCACCTACAGCCAGAAGACCTTCTTTCCCGACCTCCTGTCCCGAGTCCCGACCTCATTGTGGCGCGCAGCGCCCGCGCGCCCACGATCCTCTTCCTTCCCGACGTCACGACGAGACTTCCTGCCTGCATGCAGAGAGCAGGGCTACGGGAAAATGGCCGCCCGAAAACCATGCACTGCAGACTCGAAGTCTGCAGAACAGGGCTCCGGGCGGCCATCATACCGTAGCCCTGCCTGCTGCTCCGTGCTGCCGCTGTGTGAACTGACTTGGCGTCTTTTAGACGCCTGAAGTCAGTTCACTCCAGGGGGTGCTTTGGGGGTGCTTGGACAATTCTAGGGAGTGCTCGAGCACCCCCAAGCACTTCCCTGGCGCCGCCCCTGTTTAGGCATGATAAATTCACATCGCGTGCAAAGTCAAAGCGCAAAGCGCAAAGTTTTGACCTTATAGGCGCACCGCGATGCGCCGTTTCGCGTGCACAAGGTTTTGCGCGCGGGACTTTGCACGCGATGTGAATTTAGTAAAGGGTGCTAACCCAGCTAGCACCCTAGTTATCACGCCTAAAGTCTTTAGGCGTGCTAACTGGGTCCTTAAAGAGACACTGAAGCGGAAAAAAATATATGATATAGTGAATTGGTTGTGTACTATGAATAATTTTAGAAGATTAGCAGCAAAGAAAATATTCTCATACTTTTATTTTCAGGTATATAGTGTCTTTTCTAACATTGCATCATTCTATAATATGTGCACATTACACAACACTCAGCATTCAAAATGAGTCTTTCAGAGCAGTCTGTGAAGTAATGACCTCTCCTCTAGCAGATAAAAAGTAAATAGTCCAGGAACAGTTGAGATAATAAAAGTCAGATAACAGCCCTCTCCACGACTAACTTAGGGTACATACAGACATCAGACCATAGTCTTTGGAAAATGAAAGATCACAGACCAATCTTACCACCCTTCCTGTAGTATAAGAGCCATACTCTACTCAGTCTTTTCTATGGAGCTGAACTCCCCATCAGGAAAAAATCTTTGCAAGATGCTGCACACACAAATGCTGTACAGACACAAAAGATCAGTATCTGCAAAAGATCTGTTCCTGCCAAAAATCCATTCCTGCAAATTGCAATGATAGTCTATGAGATCTGCAGATCATCATACACACATGATTTAACTGACATTCATCTGCAGATCTGAAAATCCATCCTGGTGGATCTGATCTGCAGATGGATGTCAGTTAAATCATGTGTGTATGATGATCTGCAGATCTCATAGACTATCATTGCAATTTGCAGGAACGGATCTTTGGCAGGAACAGATCTTTTTCAGATACAGATCTTTTGTGTCTGTACAGCATCTGTGTGTGCAGCATCTTGCCAAGATTTTTTCCTGATGTGGAGTTCAGCTCCATAGAAAAGACTGTGTAGAGTATGGCTCTCATACTACATGAAGGGTGGTAAGATTGGTCTGTGATCTTTCATTTTCCAAAGACTATGGTCTGATGTCTGTATGTGGCCTTAGTCGGAGAGCTTAATGGCTTGTTTGCATAGAGAAAACAACTGGAGTTTCTCAACTCTTCCTGTACTGGAAACAATTACACTGATGTATCTGATCTTAATGCTTTATTTCTTAGCTGTGCTACACATACAAATCATAATATCATCATTTTTTTTCTCGCTTCAGTGTCTCTTTAAGTATCCCTTTAAGGCATGTCTGTTGATGGAGCAATTCACAAATTTGCAGCTCTGAAGCCAGGATAGGAAAGTTGTGATCTAGTCCAGATGCTCACTTTGTGTTGGAAATGCTTTTATGAATTTGCTCCAGATTATTTTTCTGGTCTTACATATTCCATTTATGAGCATATTTTCTTAATGCAGCCGTCTACAGCCGCTACATGATTATGTCTGCTGGTGATTTTGCAACCCCAGTCTATTAATATAACAGTAAAACTTGAAATTAAAATGTGCAAATATTTAATGTAGTCCTTACAGCACACCTGAAGTGAAGAGATATATGGAGGCTGCCATATTTTTTTCCTTTAAGCAATACCAGTTGCCCGGCTGTCCTGCTGATCATCTGCCTCTGATACTCTTAGCCACCATAGAGCCTGAACAAGCATGCAGCAGATCAGGTGTTTCGGACTGAAGTCTGACCGGATTAGCGACATGCTTGCTTCAGATGTGGGATTCAGACACTACTGCAGTCAAATAGATAACAGACAGCCTTGCAACTGGTATTGTTATAAACCAAAACAAAAAAAAAAATTAAAAAAAAAAAGTTATATGGCAGTCTTTATATTCCTTTCAGCTCAGGTGTACTTTAAAGTGTAGATTTCAAGATAAAAGTAATATACTAGAGTCCCGCTAAACATATTCGCAAAAAGCCTGATGCAGGAGTGTAACTAGAAATCACTGAGCCCTTCTGCGAAAATTTGGATGCCCCCCCCCCCCCCACCCGGGCCCGCTCAGGGCCGTTTTGGGGGAAGGAGGGGTCGCGCAGGGCCGGGCCGAGGCATAGGCTGGAGAGGCTCCAGCCTCAGGGTGCAGTGTAGGAGGGGGCGCACAATTCATTCAGCGGTCATTCCTAATTGTGTATGAAGCAGAAAGAAATAAGAAAAGGGGATACATGGCAGTGACTGCAAGCCAGATAACTAGAGATTAAGGTGTTGGAAGCCCTGGGGTGCCTCTTAGTCTAAGAGCAATCAGTGTGTGACGGCTGGGGTGGGAGGGATGGAGGGGCGCACTTTGGTGTCTCAGCCTTGGGTGCTGGAGGACCTTGTCCCGCCTCTGGGTCGCAGCATGAGGGGAGAGCACGGCCACCTATATCGGCGGGGGGGGGGGGCAATATGTGGCGGGCAGGAATACTGACATAGCTCCATGTGGACCACCGCGGAGATCCGATCTCTAAGTGCCTCTGGAGCTGGAGTGAGCCCCAGGTGAGTATAAATTCAGAGACTTCTGTCATCTCAGGTACATCAGACGCTTAGAGAGTGGAACCTCCTTGGTGGAACGTAATGGAGGTATGTCAGCAGTGTTCCTGCCTGCCGCTGCTGCCACATATTAATGCCGGAGGGGGGGGACACTGAGGGGAGAGCACGAGGTGAGGGAGGGGAAGTGGCCACCCTCCCCGCCAATGTAGGTGGCCATGCTCTCCCCACATGTTGTGCTGCCTCCTGCCCCCCAAAACGCCCCCCCGGGTGCAGGGGCTGCAGACCCTACTGTTACGCCACTAGCCTGTTGAATATATACTCATGACTGTGCTTATGTGCATGTAGGAGTATGTCCGTATTGCGCATGTAAAGCAAAGATCTGCCAGCTAGGCCTCCAGCCCCTCTCTTCCAGCCCCGCCCTCCTCAATGGCCTAGGCTAAGGGGGCCCACCCTTATGCTGGGTACACACTATGAGATTTTATGGCCGATTTACCGTCAGATCGATTATTTGCAACATGTCCAACCTGCTTTCCGATCGATTTCAGAGTATTTTCCGATCTATTTCCAATTGAAGTGAACGGAAATCGATCGGAAAGCAGATAGGAGATGTTGGAAATAATCGATCTGACAGTAAATCGGCCAGAAAATCTCATAGTGTGTACCCAGCATTAGCCTAGGTCGTTGAGGAAGGCGGGGCTGGAAGATGTCAGCAAATGCAGAGTTAAATACAGAGCATCGGCAGTGGAATGTCATACATTACCTGCTTCTGGCTGTGGGACAGGTCTTTCTCCTCATGTGTAGCTCCACGTTTTGCGGCCCATCACCACATGACTCCTGTCATATGACAGGCATCCTGAGCCGCATGGTGATTGGCTGCTAGGCATGTGGCTACACAGAAGAGTAGTGAGGAGGACCTGTCCTGCTGCTGGAAACAGCTAATATATAAACCTCCTCTGCTGCCATTATTCATTTAACTGAAATGAGCGGGCCCCCTAAGTCCCGAGGCCCCCCTGCAAAGGCGGGGTTCGCAGGGGTTATCGTTATACCCATGCTTTCCGCTCCACCACCGTGCTGGTCTGTGGCATCAGAACTGAGGACAGGCCGGCACCAAGTCCAAACACAATTTAATCCTTATTATTCTTTTGTTCATTTTTCAGGACGAGATGTCCATCTATTGCTGTGGGCTGTAGTGGCGGAGAGCCTTGTATTATACATAACCCCTCCGTATGTCACGGATTACTGACAGCGGCTGAAAGATGGACAGATTCTCCCAGGAGAGGCTCTGCTCTTTATCAGAGCGCCAGACAGCTAATGAAATAATGACACCAGGCGTGTGCCAATTACCCGGCGCTGGTCATCTGTTAGGAGGGCGGAGGCCGAGTGCACCGGTGTCTTAGGGGCAAGGACCCCCTGCATTTATATCCATTATCCTCCTAATGGACAGCCCAACAGAGGCGGTCATTGTCAGGCGGTATAAATATCGCCAGTCCCGCTGTCACTTATCACTCGCTGCCGCCATAACCACCCAAGATAACCAATCATCAGCACAGCCAGTCACATTCATCACAGCTTCCCACCCACAAAGGAAGAGTCCTTCATTTTCCAGCAATGGTGTGTTGTCCAGCAGGCATGTTAAAGGACCACTGTAGCAAACAGTAGAAAGTCTGCTGCGGAAAAGTACTGTGGGGGCTATTACTTTTATTATTGATTTATAAAGCGCCAATATATTCCGTGGCGCTGTACAAAGTAAGAAACAAATATGGGGTACATGGCCGTATTTAAAGCAAGGCCACATAGGCCATGGTCTAGGGCACCAGGAAGCACGGGGCGGGCAGTGGGCTGGCACACTCAGGCAGTTAAAGGACATCTGAAGTAAAAATAAACTAATAAGATAAACAATAGTATCTATCCTCCTTCTCCTAAAAAGGACATTTGCGGATGTCCCACAGTTTTATTTTGTATATAAATCTAGTTTTTAAGTTTTTACTGTTTTACTGCCTCTGCTCAATTACACCTTCATTGAAGTATGCTAGAGATCAAATCTATTAACTATTGACCCTTTTTATCTCGTTCCTGCTCTCAGAAGCCATTTACTGCCAGGAAAGTATTTTATGGCTGTAATTACTTATCAGTAAGGGTTATGCTATAGTCTGACCCAGTCCATACCCAGACAGAAACTGTTACTTGCATTCCTGATTTTTAACTCTTTCAGGCATAGAAAGAAAAAAGGAACATAGTATAATAACTTGTGTGCTAGGCACTGTACATACACACGTCCATCTCATCATGTCACATCGGTTGTCCTTTAAAAGGAACCTAAACTGAGAGGGATATGGATGTTTCCTTTTAAACAATACTAGTTGCCTGGCAGTCTGGCTGATCTCTTTGGCTGCAGTAGTGACTGAATCACACACCTGAAACAAGCATGCAGCTGATCCAGTCTGACTTCAACTCACCTGATCTGCATGCTTCTTCAGGGGCTGTGACTGAAAGTATTAGAGAGACAGGATTAGGAGGAGAGTCAGGCAACTGGTATTATTTTAAAAAGAAAAATCCATCTCCTTCTCAGTTTAGGTTCTCTTTAAACTGCCAAACATGTAAAATGTATCAGACATATACACAGGGTCTGCAGCAGCCCTGTTTCCGCAGGGTAAGTCTTGGCAGTGGCAACCCCCAACCCCGGAGGCGCACTCCCTGTCTTGTGCTCCCCTAGTCCAGTATAGAGTGTAGCAGTTGCAGCGGTAGCCATGCTGGACCAGACAGGGAGTGTCCACAGGAGATGAAAGAAAAGCACAGCTACTGTTACGTATATACTCTGCTGTATATATTGGACTGGGGAGGGGAGGAGCACAGTACAGGATGGGGTGGAGCACAGGATGGGGGGGGGGGGCTTCTGGTGACAGTGGGCTTTGGGCAGTAAAATGTACAAATCCAGCCCTGATAGGGTACATACTTGCCTGTGGCTTCCT